>NW_027364157.1:0-297632 GCF_046119375.1 Phyllobates terribilis | reverse complement strand
TAGGACCTATGCAAGAACCTAACATGATCAAATTTGACTCATGACAATACAGCTTTAAAAAATGCATTGGCAGCAATTGTACCGATCATCTACTTTCAATGAATTATCAGCAAATTGGTGAAAGTACACCTATTAAAAAAAAAATAACAGCCTCCTCCATATCCCCTCTAGCTGTCCTGTCCATCACCAAGATAGGTGCGTTTTCTGCCATTTTAGGTAGAAGTAATGTTCAACCAATTTGCTTCTAATTTAGACAAAGTAGTAGGAAAGTTTATCAAACAAACTCTACATATGAGCTCTATCTATTTTACAATACGTGTAATATGTATTCACAAAATGTCCATTTTCTATATGTGTGAACTTCACATCTTTTTTTTTTTTAGTAAGTTTTAGTGCATGATGAGGTGGTGTTTACCTATAGGATCCACCATCTCTTGGACTGGGCACCATTGATGGTATTTATTGGGCCCCACGTTCTTAAGTAAATCTCAATATTGCTTCAAAAAGGTAGCTATGCATATACAGTTTACAGACAGAATGTTAACATATTAAGCAAGAGTGTGACAACTTATCAGTGCTAAATGTGCCATAAAAAAACCCAGCATGTAAAATTCTTAGCTTTGACAAGTGACAACATATCTGGCAAAATGCATTGTAAACCAAATGTAATTTTTAGCTGCAGTAAATTTTAGACAATCAAAATGATGTTAAAATGTGTGTGTTTCTTACAGTCTAGAGGCTGCTTATTCTGATGGAGGAAAACACTGACAGCATCCTTCATGATCACTGAAAGAACTGTTCTCCTTTCTCCTGCCCCACACTGATCTATCTGATCGGTGCAGTGCAGGGGAGAAAGTCACCAGGACTTGCACGGATGTTGCGCATCCTGTGTAGCTGAAAAAACTTCTGCAAGACTAGCCCTTGGACCTCTTTATGAAAAGAAGAACGACACTCCTGATATGTGAGGTGGCATGGATAGGGTCCCAATCAAACAAAGTTGTTGATTAGCCATTGAACCTTTCAGGTCATGTGATCAGTCACATTCCTGGAAGGAATTTCAAGATGTGGTAATATATACGATGGATGAGTGTACATATATATATATATATATAAGTGTTTGTGTGTGTGGAGCTGCATGAGTATATAAGAGAGCTGTTGGTGTATGTAAGAAAGCTGTGTACAAGTATGTAGCAAAACAGTGCATGTATGTAACAGAGGTGTGAGTGCATACTTCAAAGCTGTAGAAAAGCTATATGTGTTAGAACTGTGTTTGTGTATGGAGGAGAGTTGTGTGTGTATTTCGGAAAATTGCGTGTGTGATAGTAGTAGAGTTGTGTGTATGCAGGAGAGATGTGTGTATGTAGGAAAGAGGGTGGAAACTTATCAATGCTATAGGACCTATGCAAGAACCTAACATGATCAAATTTGACTCATGACAATACAGCTTTAAAAAATGCATTGGCAGCAATTGTACCGATCATCTACTTTCAATGAATTATCAGCAAATTGGTGAAAGTACACCTATTAAAAAAAAAATAACAGCCTCCTCCATATCCCCTCTAGCTGTCCTGTCCATCACCAAGATAGGTGCGTTTTCTGCCATTTTAGGTAGAAGTAATGTTCAACCAATTTGCTTCTAATTTAGACAAAGTAGTAGGAAAGTTTATCAAACAAACTCTACATATGAGCTCTATCTATTTTACAATACGTGTAATATGTATTCACAAAATGTCCATTTTCTATATGTGTGAACTTCACATCTTTTTTTTTTTTAGTAAGTTTTAGTGCATGATGAGGTGGTGTTTACCTATAGGATCCACCATCTCTTGGACTGGGCACCATTGATGGTATTTATTGGGCCCCACGTTCTTAAGTAAATCTCAATATTGCTTCAAAAAGGTAGCTATGCATATACAGTTTACAGACAGAATGTTAACATATTAAGCAAGAGTGTGACAACTTATCAGTGCTAAATGTGCCATAAAAAAACCCAGCATGTAAAATTCTTAGCTTTGACAAGTGACAACATATCTGGCAAAATGCATTGTAAACCAAATGTAATTTTTAGCTGCAGTAAATTTTAGACAATCAAAATGATGTTAAAATGTGTGTGTTTCTTACAGTCTAGAGGCTGCTTATTCTGATGGAGGAAAACACTGACAGCATCCTTCATGATCACTGAAAGAACTGTTCTCCTTTCTCCTGCCCCACACTGATCTATCTGATCGGTGCAGTGCAGGGGAGAAAGTCACCAGGACTTGCACGGATGTTGCGCATCCTGTGTAGCTGAAAAAACTTCTGCAAGACTAGCCCTTGGACCTCTTTATGAAAAGAAGAACGACACTCCTGATATGTGAGGTGGCATGGATAGGGTCCCAATCAAACAAAGTTGTTGATTAGCCATTGAACCTTTCAGGTCATGTGATCAGTCACATTCCTGGAAGGAATTTCAAGATGTGGTAATATATACGATGGATGAGTGTACATATATATATATATATATATATATATAAGTGTTTGTGTGTGTGGAGCTGCATGAGTATATAAGAGAGCTGTTGGTGTATGTAAGAAAGCTGTGTACAAGTATGTAGCAAAACAGTGCATGTATGTAACAGAGGTGTGAGTGCATACTTCAAAGCTGTAGAAAAGCTATATGTGTTAGAACTGTGTTTGTGTATGGAGGAGAGTTGTGTGTGTATTTCGGAAAATTGCGTGTGTGATAGTAGTAGAGTTGTGTGTATGCAGGAGAGATGTGTGTATGTAGGAAAGAGGGTGGAAACTTATCAATGCTATAGGACCTATGCAAGAACCTAACATGATCAAATTTGACTCATGACAATACAGCTTTAAAAAATGCATTGGCAGCAATTGTACCGATCATCTACTTTCAATGAATTATCAGCAAATTGGTGAAAGTACACCTATTAAAAAAAAAATAACAGCCTCCTCCATATCCCCTCTAGCTGTCCTGTCCATCACCAAGATAGGTGCGTTTTCTGCCATTTTAGGTAGAAGTAATGTTCAACCAATTTGCTTCTAATTTAGACAAAGTAGTAGGAAAGTTTATCAAACAAACTCTACATATGAGCTCTATCTATTTTACAATACGTGTAATATGTATTCACAAAATGTCCATTTTCTATATGTGTGAACTTCACATCTTTTTTTTTTTTAGTAAGTTTTAGTGCATGATGAGGTGGTGTTTACCTATAGGATCCACCATCTCTTGGACTGGGCACCATTGATGGTATTTATTGGGCCCCACGTTCTTAAGTAAATCTCAATATTGCTTCAAAAAGGTAGCTATGCATATACAGTTTACAGACAGAATGTTAACATATTAAGCAAGAGTGTGACAACTTATCAGTGCTAAATGTGCCATAAAAAAACCCAGCATGTAAAATTCTTAGCTTTGACAAGTGACAACATATCTGGCAAAATGCATTGTAAACCAAATGTAATTTTTAGCTGCAGTAAATTTTAGACAATCAAAATGATGTTAAAATGTGTGTGTTTCTTACAGTCTAGAGGCTGCTTATTCTGATGGAGGAAAACACTGACAGCATCCTTCATGATCACTGAAAGAACTGTTCTCCTTTCTCCTGCCCCACACTGATCTATCTGATCGGTGCAGTGCAGGGGAGAAAGTCACCAGGACTTGCACAGATGTTGCGCATCCTGTGTAGCTGAAAAAACTTCTGCAAGACTAGCCCTTGGACCTCTTTATGAAAAGAAGAACGACACTCCTGATATGTGAGGTGGCATGGATAGGGTCCCAATCAAACAAAGTTGTTGATTAGCCATTGAACCTTTCAGGTCATGTGATCAGTCACATTCCTGGAAGGAATTTCAAGATGTGGTAATATATACGATGGATGAGTGTACATATATATATATATATATATATATATATAAGTGTTTGTGTGTGTGGAGCTGCATGAGTATATAAGAGAGCTGTTGGTGTATGTAAGAAAGCTGTGTACAAGTATGTAGCAAAACAGTGCATGTATGTAACAGAGGTGTGAGTGCATACTTCAAAGCTGTAGAAAAGCTATATGTGTTAGAACTGTGTTTGTGTATGGAGGAGAGTTGTGTGTGTATTTCGGAAAATTGCGTGTGTGATAGTAGTAGAGTTGTGTGTATGCAGGAGAGATGTGTGTATGTAGGAAAGAGGGTGGAAACTTATCAATGCTATAGGACCTATGCAAGAACCTAACATGATCAAATTTGACTCATGACAATACAGCTTTAAAAAATGCATTGGCAGCAATTGTACCGATCATCTACTTTCAATGAATTATCAGCAAATTGGTGAAAGTACACCTATTAAAAAAAAAATAA
Organism: Phyllobates terribilis; assembly: GCF_046119375.1. NCBI lineage: Eukaryota > Metazoa > Chordata > Amphibia > Anura > Dendrobatidae > Phyllobates > Phyllobates terribilis. Next base: position 293,291 of record NW_027364157.1, on the reverse strand, counting down.
CAGCCTCCTCCATATCCCCTCTAGCTGTCCTGTCCATCACCAAGATAGGTGCGTTTTCTGCCATTTTAGGTAGAAGTAATGTTCAACCAATTTGCTTCTAATTTAGACAAAGTAGTAGGAAAGTTTATCAAACAAACTCTACATATGAGCTCTATCTATTTTACAATACGTGTAATATGTATTCACAAAATGTCCATTTTCTATATGTGTGAACTTCACATCTTTTTTTTTTTTAGTAAGTTTTAGTGCATGATGAGGTGGTGTTTACCTATAGGATCCACCATCTCTTGGACTGGGCACCATTGATGGTATTTATTGGGCCCCACGTTCTTAAGTAAATCTCAATATTGCTTCAAAAAGGTAGCTATGCATATACAGTTTACAGACAGAATGTTAACATATTAAGCAAGAGTGTGACAACTTATCAGTGCTAAATGTGCCATAAAAAAACCCAGCATGTAAAATTCTTAGCTTTGACAAGTGACAACATATCTGGCAAAATGCATTGTAAACCAAATGTAATTTTTAGCTGCAGTAAATTTTAGACAATCAAAATGATGTTAAAATGTGTGTGTTTCTTACAGTCTAGAGGCTGCTTATTCTGATGGAGGAAAACACTGACAGCATCCTTCATGATCACTGAAAGAACTGTTCTCCTTTCTCCTGCCCCACACTGATCTATCTGATCGGTGCAGTGCAGGGGAGAAAGTCACCAGGACTTGCACGGATGTTGCGCATCCTGTGTAGCTGAAAAAACTTCTGCAAGACTAGCCCTTGGACCTCTTTATGAAAAGAAGAACGACACTCCTGATATGTGAGGTGGCATGGATAGGGTCCCAATCAAACAAAGTTGTTGATTAGCCATTGAACCTTTCAGGTCATGTGATCAGTCACATTCCTGGAAGGAATTTCAAGATGTGGTAATATATACGATGGATGAGTGTACATATATATATATATATATATATATATATATATATATATAAGTGTTTGTGTGTGTGGAGCTGCATGAGTATATAAGAGAGCTGTTGGTGTATGTAAGAAAGCTGTGTACAAGTATGTAGCAAAACAGTGCATGTATGTAACAGAGGTGTGAGTGCATACTTCAAAGCTGTAGAAAAGCTATATGTGTTAGAACTGTGTTTGTGTATGGAGGAGAGTTGTGTGTGTATTTCGGAAAATTGCGTGTGTGATAGTAGTAGAGTTGTGTGTATGCAGGAGAGATGTGTGTATGTAGGAAAGAGGGTGGAAACTTATCAATGCTATAGGACCTATGCAAGAACCTAACATGATCAAATTTGACTCATGACAATACAGCTTTAAAAAATGCATTGGCAGCAATTGTACCGATCATCTACTTTCAATGAATTATCAGCAAATTGGTGAAAGTACACCTATTAAAAAAAAAATAACAGCCTCCTCCATATCCCCTCTAGCTGTCCTGTCCATCACCAAGATAGGTGCGTTTTCTGCCATTTTAGGTAGAAGTAATGTTCAACCAATTTGCTTCTAATTTAGACAAAGTAGTAGGAAAGTTTATCAAACAAACTCTACATATGAGCTCTATCTATTTTACAATACGTGTAATATGTATTCACAAAATGTCCATTTTCTATATGTGTGAACTTCACATCTTTTTTTTTTTTAGTAAGTTTTAGTGCATGATGAGGTGGTGTTTACCTATAGGATCCACCATCTCTTGGACTGGGCACCATTGATGGTATTTATTGGGCCCCACGTTCTTAAGTAAATCTCAATATTGCTTCAAAAAGGTAGCTATGCATATACAGTTTACAGACAGAATGTTAACATATTAAGCAAGAGTGTGACAACTTATCAGTGCTAAATGTGCCATAAAAAAACCCAGCATGTAAAATTCTTAGCTTTGACAAGTGACAACATATCTGGCAAAATGCATTGTAAACCAAATGTAATTTTTAGCTGCAGTAAATTTTAGACAATCAAAATGATGTTAAAATGTGTGTGTTTCTTACAGTCTAGAGGCTGCTTATTCTGATGGAGGAAAACACTGACAGCATCCTTCATGATCACTGAAAGAACTGTTCTCCTTTCTCCTGCCCCACACTGATCTATCTGATCGGTGCAGTGCAGGGGAGAAAGTCACCAGGACTTGCACGGATGTTGCGCATCCTGTGTAGCTGAAAAAACTTCTGCAAGACTAGCCCTTGGACCTCTTTATGAAAAGAAGAACGACACTCCTGATATGTGAGGTGGCATGGATAGGGTCCCAATCAAACAAAGTTGTTGATTAGCCATTGAACCTTTCAGGTCATGTGATCAGTCACATTCCTGGAAGGAATTTCAAGATGTGGTAATATATACGATGGATGAGTGTACATATATATATACATATATATATATATATATATATATATATATATATATAAGTGTTTGTGTGTGTGGAGCTGCATGAGTATATAAGAGAGCTGTTGGTGTATGTAAGAAAGCTGTGTACAAGTATGTAGCAAAACAGTGCATGTATGTAACAGAGGTGTGAGTGCATACTTCAAAGCTGTAGAAAAGCTATATGTGTTAGAACTGTGTTTGTGTATGGAGGAGAGTTGTGTGTGTATTTCGGAAAATTGCGTGTGTGATAGTAGTAGAGTTGTGTGTATGCAGGAGAGATGTGTGTATGTAGGAAAGAGGGTGGAAACTTATCAATGCTATAGGACCTATGCAAGAACCTAACATGATCAAATTTGACTCATGACAATACAGCTTTAAAAAATGCATTGGCAGCAATTGTACCGATCATCTACTTTCAATGAATTATCAGCAAATTGGTGAAAGTACACCTATTAAAAAAAAAATAACAGCCTCCTCCATATCCCCTCTAGCTGTCCTGTCCATCACCAAGATAGGTGCGTTTTCTGCCATTTTAGGTAGAAGTAATGTTCAACCAATTTGCTTCTAATTTAGACAAAGTAGTAGGAAAGTTTATCAAACAAACTCTACATATGAGCTCTATCTATTTTACAATACGTGTAATATGTATTCACAAAATGTCCATTTTCTATATGTGTGAACTTCACATCTTTTTTTTTTTTAGTAAGTTTTAGTGCATGATGAGGTGGTGTTTACCTATAGGATCCACCATCTCTTGGACTGGGCACCATTGATGGTATTTATTGGGCCCCACGTTCTTAAGTAAATCTCAATATTGCTTCAAAAAGGTAGCTATGCATATACAGTTTACAGACAGAATGTTAACATATTAAGCAAGAGTGTGACAACTTATCAGTGCTAAATGTGCCATAAAAAAACCCAGCATGTAAAATTCTTAGCTTTGACAAGTGACAACATATCTGGCAAAATGCATTGTAAACCAAATGTAATTTTTAGCTGCAGTAAATTTTAGACAATCAAAATGATGTTAAAATGTGTGTGTTTCTTACAGTCTAGAGGCTGCTTATTCTGATGGAGGAAAACACTGACAGCATCCTTCATGATCACTGAAAGAACTGTTCTCCTTTCTCCTGCCCCACACTGATCTATCTGATCGGTGCAGTGCAGGGGAGAAAGTCACCAGGACTTGCACAGATGTTGCGCATCCTGTGTAGCTGAAAAAACTTCTGCAAGACTAGCCCTTGGACCTCTTTATGAAAAGAAGAACGACACTCCTGATATGTGAGGTGGCATGGATAGGGTCCCAATCAAACAAAGTTGTTGATTAGCCATTGAACCTTTCAGGTCATGTGATCAGTCACATTCCTGGAAGGAATTTCAAGATGTGGTAATATATACGATGGATGAGTGTACATATATATATATATATATATATATATATAAGTGTTTGTGTGTGTGGAGCTGCATGAGTATATAAGAGAGCTGTTGGTGTATGTAAGAAAGCTGTGTACAAGTATGTAGCAAAACAGTGCATGTATGTAACAGAGGTGTGAGTGCATACTTCAAAGCTGTAGAAAAGCTATATGTGTTAGAACTGTGTTTGTGTATGGAGGAGAGTTGTGTGTGTATTTCGGAAAATTGCGTGTGTGATAGTAGTAGAGTTGTGTGTATGCAGGAGAGATGTGTGTATGTAGGAAAGAGGGTGGAAACTTATCAATGCTATAGGACCTATGCAAGAACCTAACATGATCAAATTTGACTCATGACAATACAGCTTTAAAAAATGCATTGGCAGCAATTGTACCGATCATCTACTTTCAATGAATTATCAGCAAATTGGTGAAAGTACACCTATTAAAAAAAAAATAACAGCCTCCTCCATATCCCCTCTAGCTGTCCTGTCCATCACCAAGATAGGTGCGTTTTCTGCCATTTTAGGTAGAAGTAATGTTCAACCAATTTGCTTCTAATTTAGACAAAGTAGTAGGAAAGTTTATCAAACAAACTCTACATATGAGCTCTATCTATTTTACAATACGTGTAATATGTATTCACAAAATGTCCATTTTCTATATGTGTGAACTTCACATCTTTTTTTTTTTTAGTAAGTTTTAGTGCATGATGAGGTGGTGTTTACCTATAGGATCCACCATCTCTTGGACTGGGCACCATTGATGGTATTTATTGGGCCCCACGTTCTTAAGTAAATCTCAATATTGCTTCAAAAAGGTAGCTATGCATATACAGTTTACAGACAGAATGTTAACATATTAAGCAAGAGTGTGACAACTTATCAGTGCTAAATGTGCCATAAAAAAACCCAGCATGTAAAATTCTTAGCTTTGACAAGTGACAACATATCTGGCAAAATGCATTGTAAACCAAATGTAATTTTTAGCTGCAGTAAATTTTAGACAATCAAAATGATGTTAAAATGTGTGTGTTTCTTACAGTCTAGAGGCTGCTTATTCTGATGGAGGAAAACACTGACAGCATCCTTCATGATCACTGAAAGAACTGTTCTCCTTTCTCCTGCCCCACACTGATCTATCTGATCGGTGCAGTGCAGGGGAGAAAGTCACCAGGACTTGCACGGATGTTGCGCATCCTGTGTAGCTGAAAAAACTTCTGCAAGACTAGCCCTTGGACCTCTTTATGAAAAGAAGAACGACACTCCTGATATGTGAGGTGGCATGGATAGGGTCCCAATCAAACAAAGTTGTTGATTAGCCATTGAACCTTTCAGGTCATGTGATCAGTCACATTCCTGGAAGGAATTTCAAGATGTGGTAATATATACGATGGATGAGTGTACATATATATATATATATATATATATATAAGTGTTTGTGTGTGTGGAGCTGCATGAGTATATAAGAGAGCTGTTGGTGTATGTAAGAAAGCTGTGTACAAGTATGTAGCAAAACAGTGCATGTATGTAACAGAGGTGTGAGTGCATACTTCAAAGCTGTAGAAAAGCTATATGTGTTAGAACTGTGTTTGTGTATGGAGGAGAGTTGTGTGTGTATTTCGGAAAATTGCGTGTGTGATAGTAGTAGAGTTGTGTGTATGCAGGAGAGATGTGTGTATGTAGGAAAGAGGGTGGAAACTTATCAATGCTATAGGACCTATGCAAGAACCTAACATGATCAAATTTGACTCATGACAATACAGCTTTAAAAAATGCATTGGCAGCAATTGTACCGATCATCTACTTTCAATGAATTATCAGCAAATTGGTGAAAGTACACCTATTAAAAAAAAAATAACAGCCTCCTCCATATCCCCTCTAGCTGTCCTGTCCATCACCAAGATAGGTGCGTTTTCTGCCATTTTAGGTAGAAGTAATGTTCAACCAATTTGCTTCTAATTTAGACAAAGTAGTAGGAAAGTTTATCAAACAAACTCTACATATGAGCTCTATCTATTTTACAATACGTGTAATATGTATTCACAAAATGTCCATTTTCTATATGTGTGAACTTCACATCTTTTTTTTTTTTAGTAAGTTTTAGTGCATGATGAGGTGGTGTTTACCTATAGGATCCACCATCTCTTGGACTGGGCACCATTGATGGTATTTATTGGGCCCCACGTTCTTAAGTAAATCTCAATATTGCTTCAAAAAGGTAGCTATGCATATACAGTTTACAGACAGAATGTTAACATATTAAGCAAGAGTGTGACAACTTATCAGTGCTAAATGTGCCATAAAAAAACCCAGCATGTAAAATTCTTAGCTTTGACAAGTGACAACATATCTGGCAAAATGCATTGTAAACCAAATGTAATTTTTAGCTGCAGTAAATTTTAGACAATCAAAATGATGTTAAAATGTGTGTGTTTCTTACAGTCTAGAGGCTGCTTATTCTGATGGAGGAAAACACTGACAGCATCCTTCATGATCACTGAAAGAACTGTTCTCCTTTCTCCTGCCCCACACTGATCTATCTGATCGGTGCAGTGCAGGGGAGAAAGTCACCAGGACTTGCACGGATGTTGCGCATCCTGTGTAGCTGAAAAAACTTCTGCAAGACTAGCCCTTGGACCTCTTTATGAAAAGAAGAACGACACTCCTGATATGTGAGGTGGCATGGATAGGGTCCCAATCAAACAAAGTTGTTGATTAGCCATTGAACCTTTCAGGTCATGTGATCAGTCACATTCCTGGAAGGAATTTCAAGATGTGGTAATATATACGATGGATGAGTGTACATATATATATACATATATATATATATATATATATATATATATATATAAGTGTTTGTGTGTGTGGAGCTGCATGAGTATATAAGAGAGCTGTTGGTGTATGTAAGAAAGCTGTGTACAAGTATGTAGCAAAACAGTGCATGTATGTAACAGAGGTGTGAGTGCATACTTCAAAGCTGTAGAAAAGCTATATGTGTTAGAACTGTGTTTGTGTATGGAGGAGAGTTGTGTGTGTATTTCGGAAAATTGCGTGTGTGATAGTAGTAGAGTTGTGTGTATGCAGGAGAGATGTGTGTATGTAGGAAAGAGGGTGGAAACTTATCAATGCTATAGGACCTATGCAAGAACCTAACATGATCAAATTTGACTCATGACAATACAGCTTTAAAAAATGCATTGGCAGCAATTGTACCGATCATCTACTTTCAATGAATTATCAGCAAATTGGTGAAAGTACACCTATTAAAAAAAAAATAACAGCCTCCTCCATATCCCCTCTAGCTGTCCTGTCCATCACCAAGATAGGTGCGTTTTCTGCCATTTTAGGTAGAAGTAATGTTCAACCAATTTGCTTCTAATTTAGACAAAGTAGTAGGAAAGTTTATCAAACAAACTCTACATATGAGCTCTATCTATTTTACAATACGTGTAATATGTATTCACAAAATGTCCATTTTCTATATGTGTGAACTTCACATCTTTTTTTTTTTTAGTAAGTTTTAGTGCATGATGAGGTGGTGTTTACCTATAGGATCCACCATCTCTTGGACTGGGCACCATTGATGGTATTTATTGGGCCCCACGTTCTTAAGTAAATCTCAATATTGCTTCAAAAAGGTAGCTATGCATATACAGTTTACAGACAGAATGTTAACATATTAAGCAAGAGTGTGACAACTTATCAGTGCTAAATGTGCCATAAAAAAACCCAGCATGTAAAATTCTTAGCTTTGACAAGTGACAACATATCTGGCAAAATGCATTGTAAACCAAATGTAATTTTTAGCTGCAGTAAATTTTAGACAATCAAAATGATGTTAAAATGTGTGTGTTTCTTACAGTCTAGAGGCTGCTTATTCTGATGGAGGAAAACACTGACAGCATCCTTCATGATCACTGAAAGAACTGTTCTCCTTTCTCCTGCCCCACACTGATCTATCTGATCGGTGCAGTGCAGGGGAGAAAGTCACCAGGACTTGCACGGATGTTGCGCATCCTGTGTAGCTGAAAAAACTTCTGCAAGACTAGCCCTTGGACCTCTTTATGAAAAGAAGAACGACACTCCTGATATGTGAGGTGGCATGGATAGGGTCCCAATCAAACAAAGTTGTTGATTAGCCATTGAACCTTTCAGGTCATGTGATCAGTCACATTCCTGGAAGGAATTTCAAGATGTGGTAATATATACGATGGATGAGTGTACATATATATATATATATATATATATATATATATATATATAAGTGTTTGTGTGTGTGGAGCTGCATGAGTATATAAGAGAGCTGTTGGTGTATGTAAGAAAGCTGTGTACAAGTATGTAGCAAAACAGTGCATGTATGTAACAGAGGTGTGAGTGCATACTTCAAAGCTGTAGAAAAGCTATATGTGTTAGAACTGTGTTTGTGTATGGAGGAGAGTTGTGTGTGTATTTCGGAAAATTGCGTGTGTGATAGTAGTAGAGTTGTGTGTATGCAGGAGAGATGTGTGTATGTAGGAAAGAGGGTGGAAACTTATCAATGCTATAGGACCTATGCAAGAACCTAACATGATCAAATTTGACTCATGACAATACAGCTTTAAAAAATGCATTGGCAGCAATTGTACCGATCATCTACTTTCAATGAATTATCAGCAAATTGGTGAAAGTACACCTATTAAAAAAAAAATAACAGCCTCCTCCATATCCCCTCTAGCTGTCCTGTCCATCACCAAGATAGGTGCGTTTTCTGCCATTTTAGGTAGAAGTAATGTTCAACCAATTTGCTTCTAATTTAGACAAAGTAGTAGGAAAGTTTATCAAACAAACTCTACATATGAGCTCTATCTATTTTACAATACGTGTAATATGTATTCACAAAATGTCCATTTTCTATATGTGTGAACTTCACATCTTTTTTTTTTTTAGTAAGTTTTAGTGCATGATGAGGTGGTGTTTACCTATAGGATCCACCATCTCTTGGACTGGGCACCATTGATGGTATTTATTGGGCCCCACGTTCTTAAGTAAATCTCAATATTGCTTCAAAAAGGTAGCTATGCATATACAGTTTACAGACAGAATGTTAACATATTAAGCAAGAGTGTGACAACTTATCAGTGCTAAATGTGCCATAAAAAAACCCAGCATGTAAAATTCTTAGCTTTGACAAGTGACAACATATCTGGCAAAATGCATTGTAAACCAAATGTAATTTTTAGCTGCAGTAAATTTTAGACAATCAAAATGATGTTAAAATGTGTGTGTTTCTTACAGTCTAGAGGCTGCTTATTCTGATGGAGGAAAACACTGACAGCATCCTTCATGATCACTGAAAGAACTGTTCTCCTTTCTCCTGCCCCACACTGATCTATCTGATCGGTGCAGTGCAGGGGAGAAAGTCACCAGGACTTGCACGGATGTTGCGCATCCTGTGTAGCTGAAAAAACTTCTGCAAGACTAGCCCTTGGACCTCTTTATGAAAAGAAGAACGACACTCCTGATATGTGAGGTGGCATGGATAGGGTCCCAATCAAACAAAGTTGTTGATTAGCCATTGAACCTTTCAGGTCATGTGATCAGTCACATTCCTGGAAGGAATTTCAAGATGTGGTAATATATACGATGGATGAGTGTACATATATATATATATATATATATATATATATATATATATATATATATAAGTGTTTGTGTGTGTGGAGCTGCATGAGTATATAAGAGAGCTGTTGGTGTATGTAAGAAAGCTGTGTACAAGTATGTAGCAAAACAGTGCATGTATGTAACAGAGGTGTGAGTGCATACTTCAAAGCTGTAGAAAAGCTATATGTGTTAGAACTGTGTTTGTGTATGGAGGAGAGTTGTGTGTGTATTTCGGAAAATTGCGTGTGTGATAGTAGTAGAGTTGTGTGTATGCAGGAGAGATGTGTGTATGTAGGAAAGAGGGTGGAAACTTATCAATGCTATAGGACCTATGCAAGAACCTAACATGATCAAATTTGACTCATGACAATACAGCTTTAAAAAATGCATTGGCAGCAATTGTACCGATCATCTACTTTCAATGAATTATCAGCAAATTGGTGAAAGTACACCTATTAAAAAAAAAATAACAGCCTCCTCCATATCCCCTCTAGCTGTCCTGTCCATCACCAAGATAGGTGCGTTTTCTGCCATTTTAGGTAGAAGTAATGTTCAACCAATTTGCTTCTAATTTAGACAAAGTAGTAGGAAAGTTTATCAAACAAACTCTACATATGAGCTCTATCTATTTTACAATACGTGTAATATGTATTCACAAAATGTCCATTTTCTATATGTGTGAACTTCACATCTTTTTTTTTTTTAGTAAGTTTTAGTGCATGATGAGGTGGTGTTTACCTATAGGATCCACCATCTCTTGGACTGGGCACCATTGATGGTATTTATTGGGCCCCACGTTCTTAAGTAAATCTCAATATTGCTTCAAAAAGGTAGCTATGCATATACAGTTTACAGACAGAATGTTAACATATTAAGCAAGAGTGTGACAACTTATCAGTGCTAAATGTGCCATAAAAAAACCCAGCATGTAAAATTCTTAGCTTTGACAAGTGACAACATATCTGGCAAAATGCATTGTAAACCAAATGTAATTTTTAGCTGCAGTAAATTTTAGACAATCAAAATGATGTTAAAATGTGTGTGTTTCTTACAGTCTAGAGGCTGCTTATTCTGATGGAGGAAAACACTGACAGCATCCTTCATGATCACTGAAAGAACTGTTCTCCTTTCTCCTGCCCCACACTGATCTATCTGATCGGTGCAGTGCAGGGGAGAAAGTCACCAGGACTTGCACGGATGTTGCGCATCCTGTGTAGCTGAAAAAACTTCTGCAAGACTAGCCCTTGGACCTCTTTATGAAAAGAAGAACGACACTCCTGATATGTGAGGTGGCATGGATAGGGTCCCAATCAAACAAAGTTGTTGATTAGCCATTGAACCTTTCAGGTCATGTGATCAGTCACATTCCTGGAAGGAATTTCAAGATGTGGTAATATATACGATGGATGAGTGTACATATATATATACATATATATATATATATATATATATATAAGTGTTTGTGTGTGTGGAGCTGCATGAGTATATAAGAGAGCTGTTGGTGTATGTAAGAAAGCTGTGTACAAGTATGTAGCAAAACAGTGCATGTATGTAACAGAGGTGTGAGTGCATACTTCAAAGCTGTAGAAAAGCTATATGTGTTAGAACTGTGTTTGTGTATGGAGGAGAGTTGTGTGTGTATTTCGGAAAATTGCGTGTGTGATAGTAGTAGAGTTGTGTGTATGCAGGAGAGATGTGTGTATGTAGGAAAGAGGGTGGAAACTTATCAATGCTATAGGACCTATGCAAGAACCTAACATGATCAAATTTGACTCATGACAATACAGCTTTAAAAAATGCATTGGCAGCAATTGTACCGATCATCTACTTTCAATGAATTATCAGCAAATTGGTGAAAGTACACCTATTAAAAAAAAAATAACAGCCTCCTCCATATCCCCTCTAGCTGTCCTGTCCATCACCAAGATAGGTGCGTTTTCTGCCATTTTAGGTAGAAGTAATGTTCAACCAATTTGCTTCTAATTTAGACAAAGTAGTAGGAAAGTTTATCAAACAAACTCTACATATGAGCTCTATCTATTTTACAATACGTGTAATATGTATTCACAAAATGTCCATTTTCTATATGTGTGAACTTCACATCTTTTTTTTTTTTAGTAAGTTTTAGTGCATGATGAGGTGGTGTTTACCTATAGGATCCACCATCTCTTGGACTGGGCACCATTGATGGTATTTATTGGGCCCCACGTTCTTAAGTAAATCTCAATATTGCTTCAAAAAGGTAGCTATGCATATACAGTTTACAGACAGAATGTTAACATATTAAGCAAGAGTGTGACAACTTATCAGTGCTAAATGTGCCATAAAAAAACCCAGCATGTAAAATTCTTAGCTTTGACAAGTGACAACATATCTGGCAAAATGCATTGTAAACCAAATGTAATTTTTAGCTGCAGTAAATTTTAGACAATCAAAATGATGTTAAAATGTGTGTGTTTCTTACAGTCTAGAGGCTGCTTATTCTGATGGAGGAAAACACTGACAGCATCCTTCATGATCACTGAAAGAACTGTTCTCCTTTCTCCTGCCCCACACTGATCTATCTGATCGGTGCAGTGCAGGGGAGAAAGTCACCAGGACTTGCACGGATGTTGCGCATCCTGTGTAGCTGAAAAAACTTCTGCAAGACTAGCCCTTGGACCTCTTTATGAAAAGAAGAACGACACTCCTGATATGTGAGGTGGCATGGATAGGGTCCCAATCAAACAAAGTTGTTGATTAGCCATTGAACCTTTCAGGTCATGTGATCAGTCACATTCCTGGAAGGAATTTCAAGATGTGGTAATATATACGATGGATGAGTGTACATATATATATATATATATATATATATATATATATATATATATATAAGTGTTTGTGTGTGTGGAGCTGCATGAGTATATAAGAGAGCTGTTGGTGTATGTAAGAAAGCTGTGTACAAGTATGTAGCAAAACAGTGCATGTATGTAACAGAGGTGTGAGTGCATACTTCAAAGCTGTAGAAAAGCTATATGTGTTAGAACTGTGTTTGTGTATGGAGGAGAGTTGTGTGTGTATTTCGGAAAATTGCGTGTGTGATAGTAGTAGAGTTGTGTGTATGCAGGAGAGATGTGTGTATGTAGGAAAGAGGGTGGAAACTTATCAATGCTATAGGACCTATGCAAGAACCTAACATGATCAAATTTGACTCATGACAATACAGCTTTAAAAAATGCATTGGCAGCAATTGTACCGATCATCTACTTTCAATGAATTATCAGCAAATTGGTGAAAGTACACCTATTAAAAAAAAAATAACAGCCTCCTCCATATCCCCTCTAGCTGTCCTGTCCATCACCAAGATAGGTGCGTTTTCTGCCATTTTAGGTAGAAGTAATGTTCAACCAATTTGCTTCTAATTTAGACAAAGTAGTAGGAAAGTTTATCAAACAAACTCTACATATGAGCTCTATCTATTTTACAATACGTGTAATATGTATTCACAAAATGTCCATTTTCTATATGTGTGAACTTCACATCTTTTTTTTTTTTAGTAAGTTTTAGTGCATGATGAGGTGGTGTTTACCTATAGGATCCACCATCTCTTGGACTGGGCACCATTGATGGTATTTATTGGGCCCCACGTTCTTAAGTAAATCTCAATATTGCTTCAAAAAGGTAGCTATGCATATACAGTTTACAGACAGAATGTTAACATATTAAGCAAGAGTGTGACAACTTATCAGTGCTAAATGTGCCATAAAAAAACCCAGCATGTAAAATTCTTAGCTTTGACAAGTGACAACATATCTGGCAAAATGCATTGTAAACCAAATGTAATTTTTAGCTGCAGTAAATTTTAGACAATCAAAATGATGTTAAAATGTGTGTGTTTCTTACAGTCTAGAGGCTGCTTATTCTGATGGAGGAAAACACTGACAGCATCCTTCATGATCACTGAAAGAACTGTTCTCCTTTCTCCTGCCCCACACTGATCTATCTGATCGGTGCAGTGCAGGGGAGAAAGTCACCAGGACTTGCACGGATGTTGCGCATCCTGTGTAGCTGAAAAAACTTCTGCAAGACTAGCCCTTGGACCTCTTTATGAAAAGAAGAACGACACTCCTGATATGTGAGGTGGCATGGATAGGGTCCCAATCAAACAAAGTTGTTGATTAGCCATTGAACCTTTCAGGTCATGTGATCAGTCACATTCCTGGAAGGAATTTCAAGATGTGGTAATGTATACGATGGATGAGTGTACATATATATATATATATATATATATAAGTGTTTGTGTGTGTGGAGCTGCATGAGTATATAAGAGAGCTGTTGGTGTATGTAAGAAAGCTGTGTACAAGTATGTAGCAAAACAGTGCGTGTATGTAACAGAGGTGTGAGTGCATACTTCAAAGCTGTAGAAAAGCTATATGTGTTAGAACTGTGTTTGTGTATGGAGGAGAGTTGTGTGTGTATTTCGGAAAATTGCGTGTGTGATAGTAGTAGAGTTGTGTGTATGCAGGAGAGATGTGTGTATGTAGGAAAGAGGGTGGAAACTTATCAATGCTATAGGACCTATGCAAGAACCTAACATGATCAAATTTGACTCATGACAATACAGCTTTAAAAAATGCATTGGCAGCAATTGTACCGATCATCTACTTTCAATGAATTATCAGCAAATTGGTGAAAGTACACCTATTAAAAAAAAAATAACAGCCTCCTCCATATCCCCTCTAGCTGTCCTGTCCATCACCAAGATAGGTGCGTTTTCTGCCATTTTAGGTAGAAGTAATGTTCAACCAATTTGCTTCTAATTTAGACAAAGTAGTAGGAAAGTTTATCAAACAAACTCTACATATGAGCTCTATCTATTTTACAATACGTGTAATATGTATTCACAAAATGTCCATTTTCTATATGTGTGAACTTCACATCTTTTTTTTTTTTAGTAAGTTTTAGTGCATGATGAGGTGGTGTTTACCTATAGGATCCACCATCTCTTGGACTGGGCACCATTGATGGTATTTATTGGGCCCCACGTTCTTAAGTAAATCTCAATATTGCTTCAAAAAGGTAGCTATGCATATACAGTTTACAGACAGAATGTTAACATATTAAGCAAGAGTGTGACAACTTATCAGTGCTAAATGTGCCATAAAAAAACCCAGCATGTAAAATTCTTAGCTTTGACAAGTGACAACATATCTGGCAAAATGCATTGTAAACCAAATGTAATTTTTAGCTGCAGTAAATTTTAGACAATCAAAATGATGTTAAAATGTGTGTGTTTCTTACAGTCTAGAGGCTGCTTATTCTGATGGAGGAAAACACTGACAGCATCCTTCATGATCACTGAAAGAACTGTTCTCCTTTCTCCTGCCCCACACTGATCTATCTGATCGGTGCAGTGCAGGGGAGAAAGTCACCAGGACTTGCACGGATGTTGCGCATCCTGTGTAGCTGAAAAAACTTCTGCAAGACTAGCCCTTGGACCTCTTTATGAAAAGAAGAACGACACTCCTGATATGTGAGGTGGCATGGATAGGGTCCCAATCAAACAAAGTTGTTGATTAGCCATTGAACCTTTCAGGTCATGTGATCAGTCACATTCCTGGAAGGAATTTCAAGATGTGGTAATGTATACGATGGATGAGTGTACATATATATATATATATATATATATAAGTGTTTGTGTGTGTGGAGCTGCATGAGTATATAAGAGAGCTGTTGGTGTATGTAAGAAAGCTGTGTACAAGTATGTAGCAAAACAGTGCGTGTATGTAACAGAGGTGTGAGTGCATACTTCAAAGCTGTAGAAAAGCTATATGTGTTAGAACTGTGTTTGTGTATGGAGGAGAGTTGTGTGTGTATTTCGGAAAATTGCGTGTGTGATAGTAGTAGAGTTGTGTGTATGCAGGAGAGATGTGTGTATGTAGGAAAGAGGGTGGAAACTTATCAATGCTATAGGACCTATGCAAGAACCTAACATGATCAAATTTGACTCATGACAATACAGCTTTAAAAAATGCATTGGCAGCAATTGTACCGATCATCTACTTTCAATGAATTATCAGCAAATTGGTGAAAGTACACCTATTAAAAAAAAAATAACAGCCTCCTCCATATCCCCTCTAGCTGTCCTGTCCATCACCAAGATAGGTGCGTTTTCTGCCATTTTAGGTAGAAGTAATGTTCAACCAATTTGCTTCTAATTTAGACAAAGTAGTAGGAAAGTTTATCAAACAAACTCTACATATGAGCTCTATCTATTTTACAATACGTGTAATATGTATTCACAAAATGTCCATTTTCTATATGTGTGAACTTCACATCTTTTTTTTTTTTAGTAAGTTTTAGTGCATGATGAGGTGGTGTTTACCTATAGGATCCACCATCTCTTGGACTGGGCACCATTGATGGTATTTATTGGGCCCCACGTTCTTAAGTAAATCTCAATATTGCTTCAAAAAGGTAGCTATGCATATACAGTTTACAGACAGAATGTTAACATATTAAGCAAGAGTGTGACAACTTATCAGTGCTAAATGTGCCATAAAAAAACCCAGCATGTAAAATTCTTAGCTTTGACAAGTGACAACATATCTGGCAAAATGCATTGTAAACCAAATGTAATTTTTAGCTGCAGTAAATTTTAGACAATCAAAATGATGTTAAAATGTGTGTGTTTCTTACAGTCTAGAGGCTGCTTATTCTGATGGAGGAAAACACTGACAGCATCCTTCATGATCACTGAAAGAACTGTTCTCCTTTCTCCTGCCCCACACTGATCTATCTGATCGGTGCAGTGCAGGGGAGAAAGTCACCAGGACTTGCACGGATGTTGCGCATCCTGTGTAGCTGAAAAAACTTCTGCAAGACTAGCCCTTGGACCTCTTTATGAAAAGAAGAACGACACTCCTGATATGTGAGGTGGCATGGATAGGGTCCCAATCAAACAAAGTTGTTGATTAGCCATTGAACCTTTCAGGTCATGTGATCAGTCACATTCCTGGAAGGAATTTCAAGATGTGGTAATATATACGATGGATGAGTGTACATATATATATATATATATAAGTGTTTGTGTGTGTGGAGCTGCATGAGTATATAAGAGAGCTGTTGGTGTATGTAAGAAAGCTGTGTACAAGTATGTAGCAAAACAGTGCATGTATGTAACAGAGGTGTGAGTGCATACTTCAAAGCTGTAGAAAAGCTATATGTGTTAGAACTGTGTTTGTGTATGGAGGAGAGTTGTGTGTGTATTTCGGAAAATTGCGTGTGTGATAGTAGTAGAGTTGTGTGTATGCAGGAGAGATGTGTGTATGTAGGAAAGAGGGTGGAAACTTATCAATGCTATAGGACCTATGCAAGAACCTAACATGATCAAATTTGACTCATGACAATACAGCTTTAAAAAATGCATTGGCAGCAATTGTACCGATCATCTACTTTCAATGAATTATCAGCAAATTGGTGAAAGTACACCTATTAAAAAAAAAATAACAGCCTCCTCCATATCCCCTCTAGCTGTCCTGTCCATCACCAAGATAGGTGCGTTTTCTGCCATTTTAGGTAGAAGTAATGTTCAACCAATTTGCTTCTAATTTAGACAAAGTAGTAGGAAAGTTTATCAAACAAACTCTACATATGAGCTCTATCTATTTTACAATACGTGTAATATGTATTCACAAAATGTCCATTTTCTATATGTGTGAACTTCACATCTTTTTTTTTTTTAGTAAGTTTTAGTGCATGATGAGGTGGTGTTTACCTATAGGATCCACCATCTCTTGGACTGGGCACCATTGATGGTATTTATTGGGCCCCACGTTCTTAAGTAAATCTCAATATTGCTTCAAAAAGGTAGCTATGCATATACAGTTTACAGACAGAATGTTAACATATTAAGCAAGAGTGTGACAACTTATCAGTGCTAAATGTGCCATAAAAAAACCCAGCATGTAAAATTCTTAGCTTTGACAAGTGACAACATATCTGGCAAAATGCATTGTAAACCAAATGTAATTTTTAGCTGCAGTAAATTTTAGACAATCAAAATGATGTTAAAATGTGTGTGTTTCTTACAGTCTAGAGGCTGCTTATTCTGATGGAGGAAAACACTGACAGCATCCTTCATGATCACTGAAAGAACTGTTCTCCTTTCTCCTGCCCCACACTGATCTATCTGATCGGTGTAGTGCAGGGGAGAAAGTCACCAGGACTTGCACGGATGTTGCGCATCCTGTGTAGCTGAAAAAACTTCTGCAAGACTAGCCCTTGGACCTCTTTATGAAAAGAAGAACGACACTCCTGATATGTGAGGTGGCATGGATAGGGTCCCAATCAAACAAAGTTGTTGATTAGCCATTGAACCTTTCAGGTCATGTGATCAGTCACATTCCTGGAAGGAATTTCAAGATTTGGTAATATATACGATGGATGAGTGTACATATATATATATATATATATATATATATATATATATAAGTGTTTGTGTGTGTGGAGCTGCATGAGTATATAAGAGAGCTGTTGGTGTATGTAAGAAAGCTGTGTACAAGTATGTAGCAAAACAGTGCATGTATGTAACAGAGGTGTGAGTGCATACTTCAAAGCTGTAGAAAAGCTATATGTGTTAGAACTGTGTTTGTGTATGGAGGAGAGTTGTGTGTGTATTTCGGAAAATTGCGTGTGTGATAGTAGTAGAGTTGTGTGTATGCAGGAGAGATGTGTGTATGTAGGAAAGAGGGTGGAAACTTATCAATGCTATAGGACCTATGCAAGAACCTAACATGATCAAATTTGACTCATGACAATACAGCTTTAAAAAATGCATTGGCAGCAATTGTACCGATCATCTACTTTCAATGAATTATCAGCAAATTGGTGAAAGTACACCTATTAAAAAAAAAATAACAGCCTCCTCCATATCCCCTTGTAACATACCTGGCGGCGTCCTTGCATAGTGGTCCATCTCCCACTGTGCAGGAGCGCGCACTTGATCTCCTGTCCAGAATGTCTCTCTGGCTTCCCTCCATGCTGTCTTGTTTGTGTCTGTGTCTGTTTCTGCTGCTTAAGGGCGGCGCCCGATCACTTCCTGCCTTTTGTACCTGCTGTGGGTCACACCCCTTGTGCGTCCTCAGCCTATCGCTGTCTGTCTCTTGGTATATAGCTCAGCAGCTCCCTTCTATCCCTGCCTGAGCATAAGTGTTTCTTTCAGTGTGTGCTTGCACTCTGAAGGTGCCAGGTCCCGTCTTTGTTTCCCTGTCCGCCTTTCCTGGAGGCTTATTTCCAGGCCTGTCTGAACTAAGTCCTGTATGTCTCCTGCCTTGCGGTGTCAGCTCCCGTGTCTGAACTGTGTCCTGTATGTCTCCTGCCTTGCGGTGTCAGCTCCCGTGTCTGAACTGTGTCCTGTATGTCTCCTGCTTTACGGTATTAGTTCCCGTGTCTGAACTAAGTCCTGTATGTCTCCTGCCTTGCGGTGTCAGCTCCTGTGTCTGAACAGTGTCCTGTATGTCTCCTGCTTTACGGTATTAGTTCCCGAGTCTGAACTGAGTCCTTTCTGTGTTCTTTAGTCTGTCCTGTCTGAACACGCTCCTTGCCTGTTCGTTTCGCCTCTCTGGGGGCAGTATTCCCAGACCCGCTCCTGTATCCCGCTGCAGTGTCGGTCTCCTCCGTACACTCAGTTCCAGTCTGAACTCTCTCCTATCCTTTACCTGTTTTGCCTCTATGCCCGTTCCCTTCCTTTTTCTGCAGAGTCTGAACTTGTACCTAACTCCTGCCTGTTGTCTCTGTACTCCCGTTTGTGAGTTTGTGGTCCACTCGCTACTTCACTGCAAGTACCCTGTGGGTGTCTGGCTCTGCCTTTCCCTTCCTGTCTGTTCAGTGTGAACAGAGCCCTGTCCTCCCTGCTCAGTCTTCTGCACTCTAGTTGTGCTTGCCTGTACCCCTCTGCCTGTATTGTTCCTGAATCCCGGTGTGTTCTGGGTCCTATCCCGCCTGTGTTCCTACTTGCTAGTGCCTCCCTGTCTGCACTCTAGCTGTGCTTACCTTTACCCCCCGGCCTGCATACCCGCCTGCCTGCCCGCCTGCCTGCATACCCGCCTGCCTGCATACCCGCCTGCCTGCATACCCGCCTGCCTGCATCCCAGTCTGTGTGCCAGTCTACCAGTCTGTTCCTGTATTCCCCTGTGTGGGTCAACAGCCGTGTCCGGGGTCTGTCCTGGAGTAGCACCTGGTCCCTCTGCTCGGTTCCTCCTTGGTGCTCTGGCGTCGTATGCCGTCGTGCCACCCTGGTCGGATCGGGCAGATACTTAGTTACGCCCCTCCAGGCATTCACTCTCCGGCACGGTCCAGTGGAATCACTACCAATCACATGCACACGCCGCTCTAGCCCGGGCGTGTGCATAACAGCATGCACAGGCCATGGTTCCCGTTGAGCCCCACGGCCTTCGCTCTTTGAGAAGTTTTTCCAGCGAATACATGCATTAAAATAAATAAATAAATTTTTTTTCCCTTTAGCTGAGTTCCAGGCGAATTGCGCACTCGTCCAGATGGATCTATCAGCTCTCGTTCCTGCGGATCCGCCACGTTACTATGGGGATCCAAAACAGTGTCGTGCATTTGTGGAGCAATGCATGCTACACTTTAAGGCCTACCCTCTCTATTTTCCTTCCGATTGGGCTAAAGTGGCCTTTATTATGTCTTACCTGGCGGGGGATGCCTTGGAATGGATCAACCCCCTATATGAGACACAGGATCCGATCCTCCGGGACCTAATGGCCTTCCTGGTGGCCTTTCTAATGGTCTTCGATGATCCTAACCCGGAGGCTCCTGCTGAAGCTTCACTTCCCAATATCCCGGAGCAGCCCCAATGGGTAATGTGTGTGGGTAGCGTAATAGTTCTCCAGCCCAATGAGACTACTGCCCACCCAGAATCCTCACAGGGTGACTACGCTTTCCGGAATACTTCTCCCAACCTCAAGAGGCAGTCCAGACGTGCTCGACTTAGAGGCAAGCAGTCACGCCTGGGTCTGTCCTCCCTGAGACCTCCTGAACCCTTCGGGGTGCTACCTGGTAACGAAAGGACAGAGACTCTCCTATACTCTGTACCTGATACCTCGCTCGCTTCGTCCAGTGAGTCCAACCTGGTGTACTCCGAAGCAGAGGTTACTCCCGAGTCTCTACACCCCTCCGACCAGGCGGAGGACCTCCAGTTGTGTTTAGAACCCTTCGGGGTGCCACCTGGTGGTGAATGGACAGAGACTTTCCTATTTCCTGTACCTGATACCTCGCCTGCTTCCTCCAGTGAGTCCGACCTAGTGTTCTCCGAAGCAGAAGTTACTCCCGAGTCTCTACACCCCTCCGACCAGGCGGAGGACCTCCAGTTGTGTTTAGAACCCTTCGGGGTGCCACCTGGTGGTGAATGGACAGAGACTTTCCTATTTCCTGTACCCGATACCTCGCCTGCTTCCTCCAGTGAGTCCGACCTAGTGTTCTCCGAAGCAGAAGTTACTCCCGAGTCTCTACACCCCTCCGACCAGGCGGAGGACCTCCAGTTGTGTTTAGAACCCTTCGGGGTGCCACCTGGTGGTGAATGGACAGAGACTTTCCTATTTCCTGTACCTGATACCTCGCCTGCTTCCTCCAGTGAGTCCGACCTAGTGTTCTCCGGAGCAGAAGTTACTCCCGAGTCTCTACACCCCTCCGACCAGGCGGAGGACCTCCAGTTGTGTTTAGAACCCTTCGGGGTGCCACCTGGTGGTGAATGGACAGAGACTTTCCTATTTCCTGTACCTGATACCTCGCCTGCTTCCTCCAGTGAGTCCGACCTAGTGTACTCTGAAGCAGATGTTTTCTCTGAGCCTCAGTACTCTTCTGACCCGGCGGAGGACCTCCAGTTGTTTCCTGAATCCTCCGGGGTACCACCAGATAACAAAGAGACAGTGACTTTTCCTCATTATGTACCTGATAACCCGTCTATTTCTTCCTGTGAGCTTGACAAGATGTACCTCGAAGCAGAGATTACCCTCAAGTCTCTGTCCCCCTCCAACCCAGTGAACGACTGGTCCTCGAATTCCCTGCGGAAGATTCTGGCAGGCCTGAAGAAGAGGGGGCGTAAGGGGGGAGGTACTGTAACATACCTGGCGGCGTCCTTGCATAGTGGTCCATCTCCCACTGTGCAGGAGCGCGCACTTGATCTCCTGTCCAGAATGTCTCTCTGGCTTCCCTCCATGCTGTCTTGTTTGTGTCTGTGTCTGTTTCTGCTGCTTAAGGGCGGCGCCCGATCACTTCCTGCCTTTTGTACCTGCTGTGGGTCACACCCCTTGTGCGTCCTCAGCCTATCGCTGTCTGTCTCTTGGTATATAGCTCAGCAGCTCCCTTCTATCCCTGCCTGAGCATAAGTGTTTCTTTCAGTGTGTGCTTGCACTCTGAAGGTGCCAGGTCCCGTCTTTGTTTCCCTGTCCGCCTTTCCTGGAGGCTTATTTCCAGGCCTGTCTGAACTAAGTCCTGTATGTCTCCTGCCTTGCGGTGTCAGCTCCCGTGTCTGAACTGTGTCCTGTATGTCTCCTGCCTTGCGGTGTCAGCTCCCGTGTCTGAACTGTGTCCTGTATGTCTCCTGCTTTACGGTATTAGTTCCCGTGTCTGAACTAAGTCCTGTATGTCTCCTGCCTTGCGGTGTCAGCTCCTGTGTCTGAACAGTGTCCTGTATGTCTCCTGCTTTACGGTATTAGTTCCCGAGTCTGAACTGAGTCCTTTCTGTGTTCTTTAGTCTGTCCTGTCTGAACACGCTCCTTGCCTGTTCGTTTCGCCTCTCTGGGGGCAGTATTCCCAGACCCGCTCCTGTATCCCGCTGCAGTGTCGGTCTCCTCCGTACACTCAGTTCCAGTCTGAACTCTCTCCTATCCTTTACCTGTTTTGCCTCTATGCCCGTTCCCTTCCTTTTTCTGCAGAGTCTGAACTTGTACCTAACTCCTGCCTGTTGTCTCTGTACTCCCGTTTGTGAGTTTGTGGTCCACTCGCTACTTCACTGCAAGTACCCTGTGGGTGTCTGGCTCTGCCTTTCCCTTCCTGTCTGTTCAGTGTGAACAGAGCCCTGTCCTCCCTGCTCAGTCTTCTGCACTCTAGTTGTGCTTGCCTGTACCCCTCTGCCTGTATTGTTCCTGAATCCCGGTGTGTTCTGGGTCCTATCCCGCCTGTGTTCCTACTTGCTAGTGCCTCCCTGTCTGCACTCTAGCTGTGCTTACCTTTACCCCCCGGCCTGCATACCCGCCTGCCTGCCCGCCTGCCTGCATACCCGCCTGCCTGCATACCCGCCTGCCTGCATACCCGCCTGCCTGCATCCCAGTCTGTGTGCCAGTCTACCAGTCTGTTCCTGTATTCCCCTGTGTGGGTCAACAGCCGTGTCCGGGGTCTGTCCTGGAGTAGCACCTGGTCCCTCTGCTCGGTTCCTCCTTGGTGCTCTGGCGTCGTATGCCGTCGTGCCACCCTGGTCGGATCGGGCAGATACTTAGTTACGCCCCTCCAGGCATTCACTCTCCGGCACGGTCCAGTGGAATCACTACCAATCACATGCACACGCCGCTCTAGCCCGGGCGTGTGCATAACACCCCTCTAGCTGTCCTGTCCATCACCAAGATAGGTGCGTTTTCTGCCATTTTAGGTAGAAGTAATGTTCAACCAATTTGCTTCTAATTTAGACAAAGTAGTAGGAAAGTTTATCAAACAAACTCTACATATGAGCTCTATCTATTTTACAATACGTGTAATATGTATTCACAAAATGTCCATTTTCTATATGTGTGAACTTCACATCTTTTTTTTTTTTAGTAAGTTTTAGTGCATGATGAGGTGGTGTTTACCTATAGGATCCACCATCTCTTGGACTGGGCACCATTGATGGTATTTATTGGGCCCCACGTTCTTAAGTAAATCTCAATATTGCTTCAAAAAGGTAGCTATGCATATACAGTTTACAGACAGAATGTTAACATATTAAGCAAGAGTGTGACAACTTATCAGTGCTAAATGTGCCATAAAAAAACCCAGCATGTAAAATTCTTAGCTTTGACAAGTGACAACATATCTGGCAAAATGCATTGTAAACCAAATGTAATTTTTAGCTGCAGTAAATTTTAGACAATCAAAATGATGTTAAAATGTGTGTGTTTCTTACAGTCTAGAGGCTGCTTATTCTGATGGAGGAAAACACTGACAGCATCCTTCATGATCACTGAAAGAACTGTTCTCCTTTCTCCTGCCCCACACTGATCTATCTGATCGGTGCAGTGCAGGGGAGAAAGTCACCAGGACTTGCACGGATGTTGCGCATCCTGTGTAGCTGAAAAAACTTCTGCAAGACTAGCCCTTGGACCTCTTTATGAAAAGAAGAACGACACTCCTGATATGTGAGGTGGCATGGATAGGGTCCCAATCAAACAAAGTTGTTGATTAGCCATTGAACCTTTCAGGTCATGTGATCAGTCACATTCCTGGAAGGAATTTCAAGATGTGGTAATGTATACGATGGATGAGTGTACATATATATATATATATAAGTGTTTGTGTGTGTGGAGCTGCATGAGTATATAAGAGAGCTGTTGGTGTATGTAAGAAAGCTGTGTACAAGTATGTAGCAAAACAGTGCGTGTATGTAACAGAGGTGTGAGTGCATACTTCAAAGCTGTAGAAAAGCTATATGTGTTAGAACTGTGTTTGTGTATGGAGGAGAGTTGTGTGTGTATTTCGGAAAATTGCGTGTGTGATAGTAGTAGAGTTGTGTGTATGCAGGAGAGATGTGTGTATGTAGGAAAGAGGGTGGAAACTTATCAATGCTATAGGACCTATGCAAGAACCTAACATGATCAAATTTGACTCATGACAATACAGCTTTAAAAAATGCATTGGCAGCAATTGTACCGATCATCTACTTTCAATGAATTATCAGCAAATTGGTGAAAGTACACCTATTAAAAAAAAAATAACAGCCTCCTCCATATCCCCTCTAGCTGTCCTGTCCATCACCAAGATAGGTGCGTTTTCTGCCATTTTAGGTAGAAGTAATGTTCAACCAATTTGCTTCTAATTTAGACAAAGTAGTAGGAAAGTTTATCAAACAAACTCTACATATGAGCTCTATCTATTTTACAATACGTGTAATATGTATTCACAAAATGTCCATTTTCTATATGTGTGAACTTCACATCTTTTTTTTTTTAGTAAGTTTTAGTGCATGATGAGGTGGTGTTTACCTATAGGATCCACCATCTCTTGGACTGGGCACCATTGATGGTATTTATTGGGCCCCACGTTCTTAAGTAAATCTCAATATTGCTTCAAAAAGGTAGCTATGCATATACAGTTTACAGACAGAATGTTAACATATTAAGCAAGAGTGTGACAACTTATCAGTGCTAAATGTGCCATAAAAAAAACCCAGCATGTAAAATTCTTAGCTTTGACAAGTGACAACATATCTGGCAAAATGCATTGTAAACCAAATGTAATTTTTAGCTGCAGTAAATTTTAGACAATCAAAATGATGTTAAAATGTGTGTGTTTCTTACAGTCTAGAGGCTGCTTATTCTGATGGAGGAAAACACTGACAGCATCCTTCATGATCACTGAAAGAACTGTTCTCCTTTCTCCTGCCCCACACTGATCTATCTGATCGGTGCAGTGCAGGGGAGAAAGTCACCAGGACTTGCACGGATGTTGCGCATCCTGTGTAGCTGAAAAAACTTCTGCAAGACTAGCCCTTGGACCTCTTTATGAAAAGAAGAACGACACTCCTGATATGTGAGGTGGCATGGATAGGGTCCCAATCAAACAAAGTTGTTGATTAGCCATTGAACCTTTCAGGTCATGTGATCAGTCACATTCCTGGAAGGAATTTCAAGATGTGGTAATGTATACGATGGATGAGTGTACATATATATATATATATATATAAGTGTTTGTGTGTGTGGAGCTGCATGAGTATATAAGAGAGCTGTTGGTGTATGTAAGAAAGCTGTGTACAAGTATGTAGCAAAACAGTGCGTGTATGTAACAGAGGTGTGAGTGCATACTTCAAAGCTGTAGAAAAGCTATATGTGTTAGAACTGTGTTTGTGTATGGAGGAGAGTTGTGTGTGTATTTCGGAAAATTGCGTGTGTGATAGTAGTAGAGTTGTGTGTATGCAGGAGAGATGTGTGTATGTAGGAAAGAGGGTGGAAACTTATCAATGCTATAGGACCTATGCAAGAACCTAACATGATCAAATTTGACTCATGACAATACAGCTTTAAAAAATGCATTGGCAGCAATTGTACCGATCATCTACTTTCAATGAATTATCAGCAAATTGGTGAAAGTACACCTATTAAAAAAAAAATAACAGCCTCCTCCATATCCCCTCTAGCTGTCCTGTCCATCACCAAGATAGGTGCGTTTTCTGCCATTTTAGGTAGAAGTAATGTTCAACCAATTTGCTTCTAATTTAGACAAAGTAGTAGGAAAGTTTATCAAACAAACTCTACATATGAGCTCTATCTATTTTACAATACGTGTAATATGTATTCACAAAATGTCCATTTTCTATATGTGTGAACTTCACATCTTTTTTTTTTTTAGTAAGTTTTAGTGCATGATGAGGTGGTGTTTACCTATAGGATCCACCATCTCTTGGACTGGGCACCATTGATGGTATTTATTGGGCCCCACGTTCTTAAGTAAATCTCAATATTGCTTCAAAAAGGTAGCTATGCATATACAGTTTACAGACAGAATGTTAACATATTAAGCAAGAGTGTGACAACTTATCAGTGCTAAATGTGCCATAAAAAAACCCAGCATGTAAAATTCTTAGCTTTGACAAGTGACAACATATCTGGCAAAATGCATTGTAAACCAAATGTAATTTTTAGCTGCAGTAAATTTTAGACAATCAAAATGATGTTAAAATGTGTGTGTTTCTTACAGTCTAGAGGCTGCTTATTCTGATGGAGGAAAACACTGACAGCATCCTTCATGATCACTGAAAGAACTGTTCTCCTTTCTCCTGCCCCACACTGATCTATCTGATCGGTGCAGTGCAGGGGAGAAAGTCACCAGGACTTGCACGGATGTTGCGCATCCTGTGTAGCTGAAAAAACTTCTGCAAGACTAGCCCTTGGACCTCTTTATGAAAAGAAGAACGACACTCCTGATATGTGAGGTGGCATGGATAGGGTCCCAATCAAACAAAGTTGTTGATTAGCCATTGAACCTTTCAGGTCATGTGATCAGTCACATTCCTGGAAGGAATTTCAAGATGTGGTAATGTATACGATGGATGAGTGTACATATATATATATATATATATAAGTGTTTGTGTGTGTGGAGCTGCATGAGTATATAAGAGAGCTGTTGGTGTATGTAAGAAAGCTGTGTACAAGTATGTAGCAAAACAGTGCGTGTATGTAACAGAGGTGTGAGTGCATACTTCAAAGCTGTAGAAAAGCTATATGTGTTAGAACTGTGTTTGTGTATGGAGGAGAGTTGTGTGTGTATTTCGGAAAATTGCGTGTGTGATAGTAGTAGAGTTGTGTGTATGCAGGAGAGATGTGTGTATGTAGGAAAGAGGGTGGAAACTTATCAATGCTATAGGACCTATGCAAGAACCTAACATGATCAAATTTGACTCATGACAATACAGCTTTAAAAAATGCATTGGCAGCAATTGTACCGATCATCTACTTTCAATGAATTATCAGCAAATTGGTGAAAGTACACCTATTAAAAAAAAAATAACAGCCTCCTCCATATCCCCTCTAGCTGTCCTGTCCATCACCAAGATAGGTGCGTTTTCTGCCATTTTAGGTAGAAGTAATGTTCAACCAATTTGCTTCTAATTTAGACAAAGTAGTAGGAAAGTTTATCAAACAAACTCTACATATGAGCTCTATCTATTTTACAATACGTGTAATATGTATTCACAAAATGTCCATTTTCTATATGTGTGAACTTCACATCTTTTTTTTTTTTAGTAAGTTTTAGTGCATGATGAGGTGGTGTTTACCTATAGGATCCACCATCTCTTGGACTGGGCACCATTGATGGTATTTATTGGGCCCCACGTTCTTAAGTAAATCTCAATATTGCTTCAAAAAGGTAGCTATGCATATACAGTTTACAGACAGAATGTTAACATATTAAGCAAGAGTGTGACAACTTATCAGTGCTAAATGTGCCATAAAAAAACCCAGCATGTAAAATTCTTAGCTTTGACAAGTGACAACATATCTGGCAAAATGCATTGTAAACCAAATGTAATTTTTAGCTGCAGTAAATTTTAGACAATCAAAATGATGTTAAAATGTGTGTGTTTCTTACAGTCTAGAGGCTGCTTATTCTGATGGAGGAAAACACTGACAGCATCCTTCATGATCACTGAAAGAACTGTTCTCCTTTCTCCTGCCCCACACTGATCTATCTGATCGGTGCAGTGCAGGGGAGAAAGTCACCAGGACTTGCACGGATGTTGCGCATCCTGTGTAGCTGAAAAAACTTCTGCAAGACTAGCCCTTGGACCTCTTTATGAAAAGAAGAACGACACTCCTGATATGTGAGGTGGCATGGATAGGGTCCCAATCAAACAAAGTTGTTGATTAGCCATTGAACCTTTCAGGTCATGTGATCAGTCACATTCCTGGAAGGAATTTCAAGATGTGGTAATGTATACGATGGATGAGTGTACATATATATATATATATATAAGTGTTTGTGTGTGTGGAGCTGCATGAGTATATAAGAGAGCTGTTGGTGTATGTAAGAAAGCTGTGTACAAGTATGTAGCAAAACAGTGCGTGTATGTAACAGAGGTGTGAGTGCATACTTCAAAGCTGTAGAAAAGCTATATGTGTTAGAACTGTGTTTGTGTATGGAGGAGAGTTGTGTGTGTATTTCGGAAAATTGCGTGTGTGATAGTAGTAGAGTTGTGTGTATGCAGGAGAGATGTGTGTATGTAGGAAAGAGGGTGGAAACTTATCAATGCTATAGGACCTATGCAAGAACCTAACATGATCAAATTTGACTCATGACAATACAGCTTTAAAAAATGCATTGGCAGCAATTGTACCGATCATCTACTTTCAATGAATTATCAGCAAATTGGTGAAAGTACACCTATTAAAAAAAAAATAACAGCCTCCTCCATATCCCCTCTAGCTGTCCTGTCCATCACCAAGATAGGTGCGTTTTCTGCCATTTTAGGTAGAAGTAATGTTCAACCAATTTGCTTCTAATTTAGACAAAGTAGTAGGAAAGTTTATCAAACAAACTCTACATATGAGCTCTATCTATTTTACAATACGTGTAATATGTATTCACAAAATGTCCATTTTCTATATGTGTGAACTTCACATCTTTTTTTTTTTTAGTAAGTTTTAGTGCATGATGAGGTGGTGTTTACCTATAGGATCCACCATCTCTTGGACTGGGCACCATTGATGGTATTTATTGGGCCCCACGTTCTTAAGTAAATCTCAATATTGCTTCAAAAAGGTAGCTATGCATATACAGTTTACAGACAGAATGTTAACATATTAAGCAAGAGTGTGACAACTTATCAGTGCTAAATGTGCCATAAAAAAACCCAGCATGTAAAATTCTTAGCTTTGACAAGTGACAACATATCTGGCAAAATGCATTGTAAACCAAATGTAATTTTTAGCTGCAGTAAATTTTAGACAATCAAAATGATGTTAAAATGTGTGTGTTTCTTACAGTCTAGAGGCTGCTTATTCTGATGGAGGAAAACACTGACAGCATCCTTCATGATCACTGAAAGAACTGTTCTCCTTTCTCCTGCCCCACACTGATCTATCTGATCGGTGCAGTGCAGGGGAGAAAGTCACCAGGACTTGCACGGATGTTGCGCATCCTGTGTAGCTGAAAAAACTTCTGCAAGACTAGCCCTTGGACCTCTTTATGAAAAGAAGAACGACACTCCTGATATGTGAGGTGGCATGGATAGGGTCCCAATCAAACAAAGTTGTTGATTAGCCATTGAACCTTTCAGGTCATGTGATCAGTCACATTCCTGGAAGGAATTTCAAGATGTGGTAATGTATACGATGGATGAGTGTACATATATATATATATATATATATATATAAGTGTTTGTGTGTGTGGAGCTGCATGAGTATATAAGAGAGCTGTTGGTGTATGTAAGAAAGCTGTGTAGAAGTATGTAGCAAAACAGTGCATGTATGTAACAGAGGTGTGAGTGCATACTTCAAAGCTGTAGAAAAGCTATATGTGTTAGAACTGTGTTTGTGTATGGAGGAGAGTTGTGTGTGTATTTCGGAAAATTGCGTGTGTGATAGTAGTAGAGTTGTGTGTATGCAGGAGAGATGTGTGTATGTAGGAAAGAGGGTGGAAACTTATCAATGCTATAGGACCTATGCAAGAACCTAACATGATCAAATTTGACTCATGACAATACAGCTTTAAAAAATGCATTGGCAGCAATTGTACCGATCATCTACTTTCAATGAATTATCAGCAAATTGGTGAAAGTACACCTATTAAAAAAAAAATAACAGCCTCCTCCATATCCCCTCTAGCTGTCCTGTCCATCACCAAGATAGGTGCGTTTTCTGCCATTTTAGGTAGAAGTAATGTTCAACCAATTTGCTTCTAATTTAGACAAAGTAGTAGGAAAGTTTATCAAACAAACTCTACATATGAGCTCTATCTATTTTACAATACGTGTAATATGTATTCACAAAATGTCCATTTTCTATATGTGTGAACTTCACATCTTTTTTTTTTTTAGTAAGTTTTAGTGCATGATGAGGTGGTGTTTACCTATAGGATCCACCATCTCTTGGACTGGGCACCATTGATGGTATTTATTGGGCCCCACGTTCTTAAGTAAATCTCAATATTGCTTCAAAAAGGTAGCTATGCATATACAGTTTACAGACAGAATGTTAACATATTAAGCAAGAGTGTGACAACTTATCAGTGCTAAATGTGCCATAAAAAAACCCAGCATGTAAAATTCTTAGCTTTGACAAGTGACAACATATCTGGCAAAATGCATTGTAAACCAAATGTAATTTTTAGCTGCAGTAAATTTTAGACAATCAAAATGATGTTAAAATGTGTGTGTTTCTTACAGTCTAGAGGCTGCTTATTCTGATGGAGGAAAACACTGACAGCATCCTTCATGATCACTGAAAGAACTGTTCTCCTTTCTCCTGCCCCACACTGATCTATCTGATCGGTGCAGTGCAGGGGAGAAAGTCACCAGGACTTGCACGGATGTTGCGCATCCTGTGTAGCTGAAAAAACTTCTGCAAGACTAGCCCTTGGACCTCTTTATGAAAAGAAGAACGACACTCCTGATATGTGAGGTGGCATGGATAGGGTCCCAATCAAACAAAGTTGTTGATTAGCCATTGAACCTTTCAGGTCATGTGATCAGTCACATTCCTGGAAGGAATTTCAAGATGTGGTAATGTATACGATGGATGAGTGTACATATATATATATATATAAGTGTTTGTGTGTGTGGAGCTGCATGAGTATATAAGAGAGCTGTTGGTGTATGTAAGAAAGCTGTGTACAAGTATGTAGCAAAACAGTGCGTGTATGTAACAGAGGTGTGAGTGCATACTTCAAAGCTGTAGAAAAGCTATATGTGTTAGAACTGTGTTTGTGTATGGAGGAGAGTTGTGTGTGTATTTCGGAAAATTGCGTGTGTGATAGTAGTAGAGTTGTGTGTATGCAGGAGAGATGTGTGTATGTAGGAAAGAGGGTGGAAACTTATCAATGCTATAGGACCTATGCAAGAACCTAACATGATCAAATTTGACTCATGACAATACAGCTTTAAAAAATGCATTGGCAGCAATTGTACCGATCATCTACTTTCAATGAATTATCAGCAAATTGGTGAAAGTACACCTATTAAAAAAAAAATAACAGCCTCCTCCATATCCCCTCTAGCTGTCCTGTCCATCACCAAGATAGGTGCGTTTTCTGCCATTTTAGGTAGAAGTAATGTTCAACCAATTTGCTTCTAATTTAGACAAAGTAGTAGGAAAGTTTATCAAACAAACTCTACATATGAGCTCTATCTATTTTACAATACGTGTAATATGTATTCACAAAATGTCCATTTTCTATATGTGTGAACTTCACATCTTTTTTTTTTTAGTAAGTTTTAGTGCATGATGAGGTGGTGTTTACCTATAGGATCCACCATCTCTTGGACTGGGCACCATTGATGGTATTTATTGGGCCCCACGTTCTTAAGTAAATCTCAATATTGCTTCAAAAAGGTAGCTATGCATATACAGTTTACAGACAGAATGTTAACATATTAAGCAAGAGTGTGACAACTTATCAGTGCTAAATGTGCCATAAAAAAACCCAGCATGTAAAATTCTTAGCTTTGACAAGTGACAACATATCTGGCAAAATGCATTGTAAACCAAATGTAATTTTTAGCTGCAGTAAATTTTAGACAATCAAAATGATGTTAAAATGTGTGTGTTTCTTACAGTCTAGAGGCTGCTTATTCTGATGGAGGAAAACACTGACAGCATCCTTCATGATCACTGAAAGAACTGTTCTCCTTTCTCCTGCCCCACACTGATCTATCTGATCGGTGCAGTGCAGGGGAGAAAGTCACCAGGACTTGCACGGATGTTGCGCATCCTGTGTAGCTGAAAAAACTTCTGCAAGACTAGCCCTTGGACCTCTTTATGAAAAGAAGAACGACACTCCTGATATGTGAGGTGGCATGGATAGGGTCCCAATCAAACAAAGTTGTTGATTAGCCATTGAACCTTTCAGGTCATGTGATCAGTCACATTCCTGGAAGGAATTTCAAGATGTGGTAATGTATACGATGGATGAGTGTACATATATATATATATATATATAAGTGTTTGTGTGTGTGGAGCTGCATGAGTATATAAGAGAGCTGTTGGTGTATGTAAGAAAGCTGTGTACAAGTATGTAGCAAAACAGTGCGTGTATGTAACAGAGGTGTGAGTGCATACTTCAAAGCTGTAGAAAAGCTATATGTGTTAGAACTGTGTTTGTGTATGGAGGAGAGTTGTGTGTGTATTTCGGAAAATTGCGTGTGTGATAGTAGTAGAGTTGTGTGTATGCAGGAGAGATGTGTGTATGTAGGAAAGAGGGTGGAAACTTATCAATGCTATAGGACCTATGCAAGAACCTAACATGATCAAATTTGACTCATGACAATACAGCTTTAAAAAATGCATTGGCAGCAATTGTACCGATCATCTACTTTCAATGAATTATCAGCAAATTGGTGAAAGTACACCTATTAAAAAAAAAATAACAGCCTCCTCCATATCCCCTCTAGCTGTCCTGTCCATCACCAAGATAGGTGCGTTTTCTGCCATTTTAGGTAGAAGTAATGTTCAACCAATTTGCTTCTAATTTAGACAAAGTAGTAGGAAAGTTTATCAAACAAACTCTACATATGAGCTCTATCTATTTTACAATACGTGTAATATGTATTCACAAAATGTCCATTTTCTATATGTGTGAACTTCACATCTTTTTTTTTTTTAGTAAGTTTTAGTGCATGATGAGGTGGTGTTTACCTATAGGATCCACCATCTCTTGGACTGGGCACCATTGATGGTATTTATTGGGCCCCACGTTCTTAAGTAAATCTCAATATTGCTTCAAAAAGGTAGCTATGCATATACAGTTTACAGACAGAATGTTAACATATTAAGCAAGAGTGTGACAACTTATCAGTGCTAAATGTGCCATAAAAAAACCCAGCATGTAAAATTCTTAGCTTTGACAAGTGACAACATATCTGGCAAAATGCATTGTAAACCAAATGTAATTTTTAGCTGCAGTAAATTTTAGACAATCAAAATGATGTTAAAATGTGTGTGTTTCTTACAGTCTAGAGGCTGCTTATTCTGATGGAGGAAAACACTGACAGCATCCTTCATGATCACTGAAAGAACTGTTCTCCTTTCTCCTGCCCCACACTGATCTATCTGATCGGTGCAGTGCAGGGGAGAAAGTCACCAGGACTTGCACGGATGTTGCGCATCCTGTGTAGCTGAAAAAACTTCTGCAAGACTAGCCCTTGGACCTCTTTATGAAAAGAAGAACGACACTCCTGATATGTGAGGTGGCATGGATAGGGTCCCAATCAAACAAAGTTGTTGATTAGCCATTGAACCTTTCAGGTCATGTGATCAGTCACATTCCTGGAAGGAATTTCAAGATGTGGTAATGTATACGATGGATGAGTGTACATATATATATATATATATATAAGTGTTTGTGTGTGTGGAGCTGCATGAGTATATAAGAGAGCTGTTGGTGTATGTAAGAAAGCTGTGTACAAGTATGTAGCAAAACAGTGCGTGTATGTAACAGAGGTGTGAGTGCATACTTCAAAGCTGTAGAAAAGCTATATGTGTTAGAACTGTGTTTGTGTATGGAGGAGAGTTGTGTGTGTATTTCGGAAAATTGCGTGTGTGATAGTAGTAGAGTTGTGTGTATGCAGGAGAGATGTGTGTATGTAGGAAAGAGGGTGGAAACTTATCAATGCTATAGGACCTATGCAAGAACCTAACATGATCAAATTTGACTCATGACAATACAGCTTTAAAAAATGCATTGGCAGCAATTGTACCGATCATCTACTTTCAATGAATTATCAGCAAATTGGTGAAAGTACACCTATTAAAAAAAAAATAACAGCCTCCTCCATATCCCCTCTAGCTGTCCTGTCCATCACCAAGATAGGTGCGTTTTCTGCCATTTTAGGTAGAAGTAATGTTCAACCAATTTGCTTCTAATTTAGACAAAGTAGTAGGAAAGTTTATCAAACAAACTCTACATATGAGCTCTATCTATTTTACAATACGTGTAATATGTATTCACAAAATGTCCATTTTCTATATGTGTGAACTTCACATCTTTTTTTTTTTTAGTAAGTTTTAGTGCATGATGAGGTGGTGTTTACCTATAGGATCCACCATCTCTTGGACTGGGCACCATTGATGGTATTTATTGGGCCCCACGTTCTTAAGTAAATCTCAATATTGCTTCAAAAAGGTAGCTATGCATATACAGTTTACAGACAGAATGTTAACATATTAAGCAAGAGTGTGACAACTTATCAGTGCTAAATGTGCCATAAAAAAACCCAGCATGTAAAATTCTTAGCTTTGACAAGTGACAACATATCTGGCAAAATGCATTGTAAACCAAATGTAATTTTTAGCTGCAGTAAATTTTAGACAATCAAAATGATGTTAAAATGTGTGTGTTTCTTACAGTCTAGAGGCTGCTTATTCTGATGGAGGAAAACACTGACAGCATCCTTCATGATCACTGAAAGAACTGTTCTCCTTTCTCCTGCCCCACACTGATCTATCTGATCGGTGCAGTGCAGGGGAGAAAGTCACCAGGACTTGCACGGATGTTGCGCATCCTGTGTAGCTGAAAAAACTTCTGCAAGACTAGCCCTTGGACCTCTTTATGAAAAGAAGAACGACACTCCTGATATGTGAGGTGGCATGGATAGGGTCCCAATCAAACAAAGTTGTTGATTAGCCATTGAACCTTTCAGGTCATGTGATCAGTCACATTCCTGGAAGGAATTTCAAGATGTGGTAATGTATACGATGGATGAGTGTACATATATATATATATATATATAAGTGTTTGTGTGTGTGGAGCTGCATGAGTATATAAGAGAGCTGTTGGTGTATGTAAGAAAGCTGTGTACAAGTATGTAGCAAAACAGTGCGTGTATGTAACAGAGGTGTGAGTGCATACTTCAAAGCTGTAGAAAAGCTATATGTGTTAGAACTGTGTTTGTGTATGGAGGAGAGTTGTGTGTGTATTTCGGAAAATTGCGTGTGTGATAGTAGTAGAGTTGTGTGTATGCAGGAGAGATGTGTGTATGTAGGAAAGAGGGTGGAAACTTATCAATGCTATAGGACCTATGCAAGAACCTAACATGATCAAATTTGACTCATGACAATACAGCTTTAAAAAATGCATTGGCAGCAATTGTACCGATCATCTACTTTCAATGAATTATCAGCAAATTGGTGAAAGTACACCTATTAAAAAAAAAATAACAGCCTCCTCCATATCCCCTCTAGCTGTCCTGTCCATCACCAAGATAGGTGCGTTTTCTGCCATTTTAGGTAGAAGTAATGTTCAACCAATTTGCTTCTAATTTAGACAAAGTAGTAGGAAAGTTTATCAAACAAACTCTACATATGAGCTCTATCTATTTTACAATACGTGTAATATGTATTCACAAAATGTCCATTTTCTATATGTGTGAACTTCACATCTTTTTTTTTTTTAGTAAGTTTTAGTGCATGATGAGGTGGTGTTTACCTATAGGATCCACCATCTCTTGGACTGGGCACCATTGATGGTATTTATTGGGCCCCACGTTCTTAAGTAAATCTCAATATTGCTTCAAAAAGGTAGCTATGCATATACAGTTTACAGACAGAATGTTAACATATTAAGCAAGAGTGTGACAACTTATCAGTGCTAAATGTGCCATAAAAAAACCCAGCATGTAAAATTCTTAGCTTTGACAAGTGACAACATATCTGGCAAAATGCATTGTAAACCAAATGTAATTTTTAGCTGCAGTAAATTTTAGACAATCAAAATGATGTTAAAATGTGTGTGTTTCTTACAGTCTAGAGGCTGCTTATTCTGATGGAGGAAAACACTGACAGCATCCTTCATGATCACTGAAAGAACTGTTCTCCTTTCTCCTGCCCCACACTGATCTATCTGATCGGTGCAGTGCAGGGGAGAAAGTCACCAGGACTTGCACGGATGTTGCGCATCCTGTGTAGCTGAAAAAACTTCTGCAAGACTAGCCCTTGGACCTCTTTATGAAAAGAAGAACGACACTCCTGATATGTGAGGTGGCATGGATAGGGTCCCAATCAAACAAAGTTGTTGATTAGCCATTGAACCTTTCAGGTCATGTGATCAGTCACATTCCTGGAAGGAATTTCAAGATGTGGTAATGTATACGATGGATGAGTGTACATATATATATATATATATATAAGTGTTTGTGTGTGTGGAGCTGCATGAGTATATAAGAGAGCTGTTGGTGTATGTAAGAAAGCTGTGTACAAGTATGTAGCAAAACAGTGCGTGTATGTAACAGAGGTGTGAGTGCATACTTCAAAGCTGTAGAAAAGCTATATGTGTTAGAACTGTGTTTGTGTATGGAGGAGAGTTGTGTGTGTATTTCGGAAAATTGCGTGTGTGATAGTAGTAGAGTTGTGTGTATGCAGGAGAGATGTGTGTATGTAGGAAAGAGGGTGGAAACTTATCAATGCTATAGGACCTATGCAAGAACCTAACATGATCAAATTTGACTCATGACAATACAGCTTTAAAAAATGCATTGGCAGCAATTGTACCGATCATCTACTTTCAATGAATTATCAGCAAATTGGTGAAAGTACACCTATTAAAAAAAAAATAACAGCCTCCTCCATATCCCCTCTAGCTGTCCTGTCCATCACCAAGATAGGTGCGTTTTCTGCCATTTTAGGTAGAAGTAATGTTCAACCAATTTGCTTCTAATTTAGACAAAGTAGTAGGAAAGTTTATCAAACAAACTCTACATATGAGCTCTATCTATTTTACAATACGTGTAATATGTATTCACAAAATGTCCATTTTCTATATGTGTGAACTTCACATCTTTTTTTTTTTTAGTAAGTTTTAGTGCATGATGAGGTGGTGTTTACCTATAGGATCCACCATCTCTTGGACTGGGCACCATTGATGGTATTTATTGGGCCCCACGTTCTTAAGTAAATCTCAATATTGCTTCAAAAAGGTAGCTATGCATATACAGTTTACAGACAGAATGTTAACATATTAAGCAAGAGTGTGACAACTTATCAGTGCTAAATGTGCCATAAAAAAACCCAGCATGTAAAATTCTTAGCTTTGACAAGTGACAACATATCTGGCAAAATGCATTGTAAACCAAATGTAATTTTTAGCTGCAGTAAATTTTAGACAATCAAAATGATGTTAAAATGTGTGTGTTTCTTACAGTCTAGAGGCTGCTTATTCTGATGGAGGAAAACACTGACAGCATCCTTCATGATCACTGAAAGAACTGTTCTCCTTTCTCCTGCCCCACACTGATCTATCTGATCGGTGCAGTGCAGGGGAGAAAGTCACCAGGACTTGCACGGATGTTGCGCATCCTGTGTAGCTGAAAAAACTTCTGCAAGACTAGCCCTTGGACCTCTTTATGAAAAGAAGAACGACACTCCTGATATGTGAGGTGGCATGGATAGGGTCCCAATCAAACAAAGTTGTTGATTAGCCATTGAACCTTTCAGGTCATGTGATCAGTCACATTCCTGGAAGGAATTTCAAGATGTGGTAATGTATACGATGGATGAGTGTACATATATATATATATATATATAAGTGTTTGTGTGTGTGGAGCTGCATGAGTATATAAGAGAGCTGTTGGTGTATGTAAGAAAGCTGTGTACAAGTATGTAGCAAAACAGTGCGTGTATGTAACAGAGGTGTGAGTGCATACTTCAAAGCTGTAGAAAAGCTATATGTGTTAGAACTGTGTTTGTGTATGGAGGAGAGTTGTGTGTGTATTTCGGAAAATTGCGTGTGTGATAGTAGTAGAGTTGTGTGTATGCAGGAGAGATGTGTGTATGTAGGAAAGAGGGTGGAAACTTATCAATGCTATAGGACCTATGCAAGAACCTAACATGATCAAATTTGACTCATGACAATACAGCTTTAAAAAATGCATTGGCAGCAATTGTACCGATCATCTACTTTCAATGAATTATCAGCAAATTGGTGAAAGTACACCTATTAAAAAAAAAATAACAGCCTCCTCCATATCCC
Organism: Phyllobates terribilis; assembly: GCF_046119375.1. Taxonomy (NCBI): domain Eukaryota; kingdom Metazoa; phylum Chordata; class Amphibia; order Anura; family Dendrobatidae; genus Phyllobates; species Phyllobates terribilis. The sequence continues at coordinate 254,950 of NW_027364157.1, read as the reverse complement.
CTCTAGCTGTCCTGTCCATCACCAAGATAGGTGCGTTTTCTGCCATTTTAGGTAGAAGTAATGTTCAACCAATTTGCTTCTAATTTAGACAAAGTAGTAGGAAAGTTTATCAAACAAACTCTACATATGAGCTCTATCTATTTTACAATACGTGTAATATGTATTCACAAAATGTCCATTTTCTATATGTGTGAACTTCACATCTTTTTTTTTTTTAGTAAGTTTTAGTGCATGATGAGGTGGTGTTTACCTATAGGATCCACCATCTCTTGGACTGGGCACCATTGATGGTATTTATTGGGCCCCACGTTCTTAAGTAAATCTCAATATTGCTTCAAAAAGGTAGCTATGCATATACAGTTTACAGACAGAATGTTAACATATTAAGCAAGAGTGTGACAACTTATCAGTGCTAAATGTGCCATAAAAAAACCCAGCATGTAAAATTCTTAGCTTTGACAAGTGACAACATATCTGGCAAAATGCATTGTAAACCAAATGTAATTTTTAGCTGCAGTAAATTTTAGACAATCAAAATGATGTTAAAATGTGTGTGTTTCTTACAGTCTAGAGGCTGCTTATTCTGATGGAGGAAAACACTGACAGCATCCTTCATGATCACTGAAAGAACTGTTCTCCTTTCTCCTGCCCCACACTGATCTATCTGATCGGTGCAGTGCAGGGGAGAAAGTCACCAGGACTTGCACGGATGTTGCGCATCCTGTGTAGCTGAAAAAACTTCTGCAAGACTAGCCCTTGGACCTCTTTATGAAAAGAAGAACGACACTCCTGATATGTGAGGTGGCATGGATAGGGTCCCAATCAAACAAAGTTGTTGATTAGCCATTGAACCTTTCAGGTCATGTGATCAGTCACATTCCTGGAAGGAATTTCAAGATGTGGTAATGTATACGATGGATGAGTGTACATATATATATATATATATATAAGTGTTTGTGTGTGTGGAGCTGCATGAGTATATAAGAGAGCTGTTGGTGTATGTAAGAAAGCTGTGTACAAGTATGTAGCAAAACAGTGCGTGTATGTAACAGAGGTGTGAGTGCATACTTCAAAGCTGTAGAAAAGCTATATGTGTTAGAACTGTGTTTGTGTATGGAGGAGAGTTGTGTGTGTATTTCGGAAAATTGCGTGTGTGATAGTAGTAGAGTTGTGTGTATGCAGGAGAGATGTGTGTATGTAGGAAAGAGGGTGGAAACTTATCAATGCTATAGGACCTATGCAAGAACCTAACATGATCAAATTTGACTCATGACAATACAGCTTTAAAAAATGCATTGGCAGCAATTGTACCGATCATCTACTTTCAATGAATTATCAGCAAATTGGTGAAAGTACACCTATTAAAAAAAAAATAACAGCCTCCTCCATATCCCCTCTAGCTGTCCTGTCCATCACCAAGATAGGTGCGTTTTCTGCCATTTTAGGTAGAAGTAATGTTCAACCAATTTGCTTCTAATTTAGACAAAGTAGTAGGAAAGTTTATCAAACAAACTCTACATATGAGCTCTATCTATTTTACAATACGTGTAATATGTATTCACAAAATGTCCATTTTCTATATGTGTGAACTTCACATCTTTTTTTTTTTTAGTAAGTTTTAGTGCATGATGAGGTGGTGTTTACCTATAGGATCCACCATCTCTTGGACTGGGCACCATTGATGGTATTTATTGGGCCCCACGTTCTTAAGTAAATCTCAATATTGCTTCAAAAAGGTAGCTATGCATATACAGTTTACAGACAGAATGTTAACATATTAAGCAAGAGTGTGACAACTTATCAGTGCTAAATGTGCCATAAAAAAACCCAGCATGTAAAATTCTTAGCTTTGACAAGTGACAACATATCTGGCAAAATGCATTGTAAACCAAATGTAATTTTTAGCTGCAGTAAATTTTAGACAATCAAAATGATGTTAAAATGTGTGTGTTTCTTACAGTCTAGAGGCTGCTTATTCTGATGGAGGAAAACACTGACAGCATCCTTCATGATCACTGAAAGAACTGTTCTCCTTTCTCCTGCCCCACACTGATCTATCTGATCGGTGCAGTGCAGGGGAGAAAGTCACCAGGACTTGCACGGATGTTGCGCATCCTGTGTAGCTGAAAAAACTTCTGCAAGACTAGCCCTTGGACCTCTTTATGAAAAGAAGAACGACACTCCTGATATGTGAGGTGGCATGGATAGGGTCCCAATCAAACAAAGTTGTTGATTAGCCATTGAACCTTTCAGGTCATGTGATCAGTCACATTCCTGGAAGGAATTTCAAGATGTGGTAATGTATACGATGGATGAGTGTACATATATATATATATATATATATATATATATATAAGTGTTTGTGTGTGTGGAGCTGCATGAGTATATAAGAGAGCTGTTGGTGTATGTAAGAAAGCTGTGTACAAGTATGTAGCAAAACAGTGCGTGTATGTAACAGAGGTGTGAGTGCATACTTCAAAGCTGTAGAAAAGCTATATGTGTTAGAACTGTGTTTGTGTATGGAGGAGAGTTGTGTGTGTATTTCGGAAAATTGCGTGTGTGATAGTAGTAGAGTTGTGTGTATGCAGGAGAGATGTGTGTATGTAGGAAAGAGGGTGGAAACTTATCAATGCTATAGGACCTATGCAAGAACCTAACATGATCAAATTTGACTCATGACAATACAGCTTTAAAAAATGCATTGGCAGCAATTGTACCGATCATCTACTTTCAATGAATTATCAGCAAATTGGTGAAAGTACACCTATTAAAAAAAAAATAACAGCCTCCTCCATATCCCCTCTAGCTGTCCTGTCCATCACCAAGATAGGTGCGTTTTCTGCCATTTTAGGTAGAAGTAATGTTCAACCAATTTGCTTCTAATTTAGACAAAGTAGTAGGAAAGTTTATCAAACAAACTCTACATATGAGCTCTATCTATTTTACAATACGTGTAATATGTATTCACAAAATGTCCATTTTCTATATGTGTGAACTTCACATCTTTTTTTTTTTTAGTAAGTTTTAGTGCATGATGAGGTGGTGTTTACCTATAGGATCCACCATCTCTTGGACTGGGCACCATTGATGGTATTTATTGGGCCCCACGTTCTTAAGTAAATCTCAATATTGCTTCAAAAAGGTAGCTATGCATATACAGTTTACAGACAGAATGTTAACATATTAAGCAAGAGTGTGACAACTTATCAGTGCTAAATGTGCCATAAAAAAACCCAGCATGTAAAATTCTTAGCTTTGACAAGTGACAACATATCTGGCAAAATGCATTGTAAACCAAATGTAATTTTTAGCTGCAGTAAATTTTAGACAATCAAAATGATGTTAAAATGTGTGTGTTTCTTACAGTCTAGAGGCTGCTTATTCTGATGGAGGAAAACACTGACAGCATCCTTCATGATCACTGAAAGAACTGTTCTCCTTTCTCCTGCCCCACACTGATCTATCTGATCGGTGCAGTGCAGGGGAGAAAGTCACCAGGACTTGCACGGATGTTGCGCATCCTGTGTAGCTGAAAAAACTTCTGCAAGACTAGCCCTTGGACCTCTTTATGAAAAGAAGAACGACACTCCTGATATGTGAGGTGGCATGGATAGGGTCCCAATCAAACAAAGTTGTTGATTAGCCATTGAACCTTTCAGGTCATGTGATCAGTCACATTCCTGGAAGGAATTTCAAGATGTGGTAATGTATACGATGGATGAGTGTACATATATATATATATATAAGTGTTTGTGTGTGTGGAGCTGCATGAGTATATAAGAGAGCTGTTGGTGTATGTAAGAAAGCTGTGTACAAGTATGTAGCAAAACAGTGCGTGTATGTAACAGAGGTGTGAGTGCATACTTCAAAGCTGTAGAAAAGCTATATGTGTTAGAACTGTGTTTGTGTATGGAGGAGAGTTGTGTGTGTATTTCGGAAAATTGCGTGTGTGATAGTAGTAGAGTTGTGTGTATGCAGGAGAGATGTGTGTATGTAGGAAAGAGGGTGGAAACTTATCAATGCTATAGGACCTATGCAAGAACCTAACATGATCAAATTTGACTCATGACAATACAGCTTTAAAAAATGCATTGGCAGCAATTGTACCGATCATCTACTTTCAATGAATTATCAGCAAATTGGTGAAAGTACACCTATTAAAAAAAAAATAACAGCCTCCTCCATATCCCCTCTAGCTGTCCTGTCCATCACCAAGATAGGTGCGTTTTCTGCCATTTTAGGTAGAAGTAATGTTCAACCAATTTGCTTCTAATTTAGACAAAGTAGTAGGAAAGTTTATCAAACAAACTCTACATATGAGCTCTATCTATTTTACAATACGTGTAATATGTATTCACAAAATGTCCATTTTCTATATGTGTGAACTTCACATCTTTTTTTTTTTTAGTAAGTTTTAGTGCATGATGAGGTGGTGTTTACCTATAGGATCCACCATCTCTTGGACTGGGCACCATTGATGGTATTTATTGGGCCCCACGTTCTTAAGTAAATCTCAATATTGCTTCAAAAAGGTAGCTATGCATATACAGTTTACAGACAGAATGTTAACATATTAAGCAAGAGTGTGACAACTTATCAGTGCTAAATGTGCCATAAAAAAACCCAGCATGTAAAATTCTTAGCTTTGACAAGTGACAACATATCTGGCAAAATGCATTGTAAACCAAATGTAATTTTTAGCTGCAGTAAATTTTAGACAATCAAAATGATGTTAAAATGTGTGTGTTTCTTACAGTCTAGAGGCTGCTTATTCTGATGGAGGAAAACACTGACAGCATCCTTCATGATCACTGAAAGAACTGTTCTCCTTTCTCCTGCCCCACACTGATCTATCTGATCGGTGCAGTGCAGGGGAGAAAGTCACCAGGACTTGCACGGATGTTGCGCATCCTGTGTAGCTGAAAAAACTTCTGCAAGACTAGCCCTTGGACCTCTTTATGAAAAGAAGAACGACACTCCTGATATGTGAGGTGGCATGGATAGGGTCCCAATCAAACAAAGTTGTTGATTAGCCATTGAACCTTTCAGGTCATGTGATCAGTCACATTCCTGGAAGGAATTTCAAGATGTGGTAATGTATACGATGGATGAGTGTACATATATATATATATATATATATAAGTGTTTGTGTGTGTGGAGCTGCATGAGTATATAAGAGAGCTGTTGGTGTATGTAAGAAAGCTGTGTACAAGTATGTAGCAAAACAGTGCGTGTATGTAACAGAGGTGTGAGTGCATACTTCAAAGCTGTAGAAAAGCTATATGTGTTAGAACTGTGTTTGTGTATGGAGGAGAGTTGTGTGTGTATTTCGGAAAATTGCGTGTGTGATAGTAGTAGAGTTGTGTGTATGCAGGAGAGATGTGTGTATGTAGGAAAGAGGGTGGAAACTTATCAATGCTATAGGACCTATGCAAGAACCTAACATGATCAAATTTGACTCATGACAATACAGCTTTAAAAAATGCATTGGCAGCAATTGTACCGATCATCTACTTTCAATGAATTATCAGCAAATTGGTGAAAGTACACCTATTAAAAAAAAAATAACAGCCTCCTCCATATCCCCTCTAGCTGTCCTGTCCATCACCAAGATAGGTGCGTTTTCTGCCATTTTAGGTAGAAGTAATGTTCAACCAATTTGCTTCTAATTTAGACAAAGTAGTAGGAAAGTTTATCAAACAAACTCTACATATGAGCTCTATCTATTTTACAATACGTGTAATATGTATTCACAAAATGTCCATTTTCTATATGTGTGAACTTCACATCTTTTTTTTTTTTAGTAAGTTTTAGTGCATGATGAGGTGGTGTTTACCTATAGGATCCACCATCTCTTGGACTGGGCACCATTGATGGTATTTATTGGGCCCCACGTTCTTAAGTAAATCTCAATATTGCTTCAAAAAGGTAGCTATGCATATACAGTTTACAGACAGAATGTTAACATATTAAGCAAGAGTGTGACAACTTATCAGTGCTAAATGTGCCATAAAAAAACCCAGCATGTAAAATTCTTAGCTTTGACAAGTGACAACATATCTGGCAAAATGCATTGTAAACCAAATGTAATTTTTAGCTGCAGTAAATTTTAGACAATCAAAATGATGTTAAAATGTGTGTGTTTCTTACAGTCTAGAGGCTGCTTATTCTGATGGAGGAAAACACTGACAGCATCCTTCATGATCACTGAAAGAACTGTTCTCCTTTCTCCTGCCCCACACTGATCTATCTGATCGGTGCAGTGCAGGGGAGAAAGTCACCAGGACTTGCACGGATGTTGCGCATCCTGTGTAGCTGAAAAAACTTCTGCAAGACTAGCCCTTGGACCTCTTTATGAAAAGAAGAACGACACTCCTGATATGTGAGGTGGCATGGATAGGGTCCCAATCAAACAAAGTTGTTGATTAGCCATTGAACCTTTCAGGTCATGTGATCAGTCACATTCCTGGAAGGAATTTCAAGATGTGGTAATGTATACGATGGATGAGTGTACATATATATATATATATAAGTGTTTGTGTGTGTGGAGCTGCATGAGTATATAAGAGAGCTGTTGGTGTATGTAAGAAAGCTGTGTACAAGTATGTAGCAAAACAGTGCGTGTATGTAACAGAGGTGTGAGTGCATACTTCAAAGCTGTAGAAAAGCTATATGTGTTAGAACTGTGTTTGTGTATGGAGGAGAGTTGTGTGTGTATTTCGGAAAATTGCGTGTGTGATAGTAGTAGAGTTGTGTGTATGCAGGAGAGATGTGTGTATGTAGGAAAGAGGGTGGAAACTTATCAATGCTATAGGACCTATGCAAGAACCTAACATGATCAAATTTGACTCATGACAATACAGCTTTAAAAAATGCATTGGCAGCAATTGTACCGATCATCTACTTTCAATGAATTATCAGCAAATTGGTGAAAGTACACCTATTAAAAAAAAAATAACAGCCTCCTCCATATCCCCTCTAGCTGTCCTGTCCATCACCAAGATAGGTGCGTTTTCTGCCATTTTAGGTAGAAGTAATGTTCAACCAATTTGCTTCTAATTTAGACAAAGTAGTAGGAAAGTTTATCAAACAAACTCTACATATGAGCTCTATCTATTTTACAATACGTGTAATATGTATTCACAAAATGTCCATTTTCTATATGTGTGAACTTCACATCTTTTTTTTTTTTAGTAAGTTTTAGTGCATGATGAGGTGGTGTTTACCTATAGGATCCACCATCTCTTGGACTGGGCACCATTGATGGTATTTATTGGGCCCCACGTTCTTAAGTAAATCTCAATATTGCTTCAAAAAGGTAGCTATGCATATACAGTTTACAGACAGAATGTTAACATATTAAGCAAGAGTGTGACAACTTATCAGTGCTAAATGTGCCATAAAAAAACCCAGCATGTAAAATTCTTAGCTTTGACAAGTGACAACATATCTGGCAAAATGCATTGTAAACCAAATGTAATTTTTAGCTGCAGTAAATTTTAGACAATCAAAATGATGTTAAAATGTGTGTGTTTCTTACAGTCTAGAGGCTGCTTATTCTGATGGAGGAAAACACTGACAGCATCCTTCATGATCACTGAAAGAACTGTTCTCCTTTCTCCTGCCCCACACTGATCTATCTGATCGGTGCAGTGCAGGGGAGAAAGTCACCAGGACTTGCACGGATGTTGCGCATCCTGTGTAGCTGAAAAAACTTCTGCAAGACTAGCCCTTGGACCTCTTTATGAAAAGAAGAACGACACTCCTGATATGTGAGGTGGCATGGATAGGGTCCCAATCAAACAAAGTTGTTGATTAGCCATTGAACCTTTCAGGTCATGTGATCAGTCACATTCCTGGAAGGAATTTCAAGATGTGGTAATGTATACGATGGATGAGTGTACATATATATATATATATAAGTGTTTGTGTGTGTGGAGCTGCATGAGTATATAAGAGAGCTGTTGGTGTATGTAAGAAAGCTGTGTACAAGTATGTAGCAAAACAGTGCGTGTATGTAACAGAGGTGTGAGTGCATACTTCAAAGCTGTAGAAAAGCTATATGTGTTAGAACTGTGTTTGTGTATGGAGGAGAGTTGTGTGTGTATTTCGGAAAATTGCGTGTGTGATAGTAGTAGAGTTGTGTGTATGCAGGAGAGATGTGTGTATGTAGGAAAGAGGGTGGAAACTTATCAATGCTATAGGACCTATGCAAGAACCTAACATGATCAAATTTGACTCATGACAATACAGCTTTAAAAAATGCATTGGCAGCAATTGTACCGATCATCTACTTTCAATGAATTATCAGCAAATTGGTGAAAGTACACCTATTAAAAAAAAAATAACAGCCTCCTCCATATCCCCTCTAGCTGTCCTGTCCATCACCAAGATAGGTGCGTTTTCTGCCATTTTAGGTAGAAGTAATGTTCAACCAATTTGCTTCTAATTTAGACAAAGTAGTAGGAAAGTTTATCAAACAAACTCTACATATGAGCTCTATCTATTTTACAATACGTGTAATATGTATTCACAAAATGTCCATTTTCTATATGTGTGAACTTCACATCTTTTTTTTTTTTAGTAAGTTTTAGTGCATGATGAGGTGGTGTTTACCTATAGGATCCACCATCTCTTGGACTGGGCACCATTGATGGTATTTATTGGGCCCCACGTTCTTAAGTAAATCTCAATATTGCTTCAAAAAGGTAGCTATGCATATACAGTTTACAGACAGAATGTTAACATATTAAGCAAGAGTGTGACAACTTATCAGTGCTAAATGTGCCATAAAAAAACCCAGCATGTAAAATTCTTAGCTTTGACAAGTGACAACATATCTGGCAAAATGCATTGTAAACCAAATGTAATTTTTAGCTGCAGTAAATTTTAGACAATCAAAATGATGTTAAAATGTGTGTGTTTCTTACAGTCTAGAGGCTGCTTATTCTGATGGAGGAAAACACTGACAGCATCCTTCATGATCACTGAAAGAACTGTTCTCCTTTCTCCTGCCCCACACTGATCTATCTGATCGGTGCAGTGCAGGGGAGAAAGTCACCAGGACTTGCACGGATGTTGCGCATCCTGTGTAGCTGAAAAAACTTCTGCAAGACTAGCCCTTGGACCTCTTTATGAAAAGAAGAACGACACTCCTGATATGTGAGGTGGCATGGATAGGGTCCCAATCAAACAAAGTTGTTGATTAGCCATTGAACCTTTCAGGTCATGTGATCAGTCACATTCCTGGAAGGAATTTCAAGATGTGGTAATGTATACGATGGATGAGTGTACATATATATATATATATATATAAGTGTTTGTGTGTGTGGAGCTGCATGAGTATATAAGAGAGCTGTTGGTGTATGTAAGAAAGCTGTGTACAAGTATGTAGCAAAACAGTGCGTGTATGTAACAGAGGTGTGAGTGCATACTTCAAAGCTGTAGAAAAGCTATATGTGTTAGAACTGTGTTTGTGTATGGAGGAGAGTTGTGTGTGTATTTCGGAAAATTGCGTGTGTGATAGTAGTAGAGTTGTGTGTATGCAGGAGAGATGTGTGTATGTAGGAAAGAGGGTGGAAACTTATCAATGCTATAGGACCTATGCAAGAACCTAACATGATCAAATTTGACTCATGACAATACAGCTTTAAAAAATGCATTGGCAGCAATTGTACCGATCATCTACTTTCAATGAATTATCAGCAAATTGGTGAAAGTACACCTATTAAAAAAAAAATAACAGCCTCCTCCATATCCCCTCTAGCTGTCCTGTCCATCACCAAGATAGGTGCGTTTTCTGCCATTTTAGGTAGAAGTAATGTTCAACCAATTTGCTTCTAATTTAGACAAAGTAGTAGGAAAGTTTATCAAACAAACTCTACATATGAGCTCTATCTATTTTACAATACGTGTAATATGTATTCACAAAATGTCCATTTTCTATATGTGTGAACTTCACATCTTTTTTTTTTTTAGTAAGTTTTAGTGCATGATGAGGTGGTGTTTACCTATAGGATCCACCATCTCTTGGACTGGGCACCATTGATGGTATTTATTGGGCCCCACGTTCTTAAGTAAATCTCAATATTGCTTCAAAAAGGTAGCTATGCATATACAGTTTACAGACAGAATGTTAACATATTAAGCAAGAGTGTGACAACTTATCAGTGCTAAATGTGCCATAAAAAAACCCAGCATGTAAAATTCTTAGCTTTGACAAGTGACAACATATCTGGCAAAATGCATTGTAAACCAAATGTAATTTTTAGCTGCAGTAAATTTTAGACAATCAAAATGATGTTAAAATGTGTGTGTTTCTTACAGTCTAGAGGCTGCTTATTCTGATGGAGGAAAACACTGACAGCATCCTTCATGATCACTGAAAGAACTGTTCTCCTTTCTCCTGCCCCACACTGATCTATCTGATCGGTGCAGTGCAGGGGAGAAAGTCACCAGGACTTGCACGGATGTTGCGCATCCTGTGTAGCTGAAAAAACTTCTGCAAGACTAGCCCTTGGACCTCTTTATGAAAAGAAGAACGACACTCCTGATATGTGAGGTGGCATGGATAGGGTCCCAATCAAACAAAGTTGTTGATTAGCCATTGAACCTTTCAGGTCATGTGATCAGTCACATTCCTGGAAGGAATTTCAAGATGTGGTAATGTATACGATGGATGAGTGTACATATATATATATATATATATATATATATATATAAGTGTTTGTGTGTGTGGAGCTGCATGAGTATATAAGAGAGCTGTTGGTGTATGTAAGAAAGCTGTGTACAAGTATGTAGCAAAACAGTGCGTGTATGTAACAGAGGTGTGAGTGCATACTTCAAAGCTGTAGAAAAGCTATATGTGTTAGAACTGTGTTTGTGTATGGAGGAGAGTTGTGTGTGTATTTCGGAAAATTGCGTGTGTGATAGTAGTAGAGTTGTGTGTATGCAGGAGAGATGTGTGTATGTAGGAAAGAGGGTGGAAACTTATCAATGCTATAGGACCTATGCAAGAACCTAACATGATCAAATTTGACTCATGACAATACAGCTTTAAAAAATGCATTGGCAGCAATTGTACCGATCATCTACTTTCAATGAATTATCAGCAAATTGGTGAAAGTACACCTATTAAAAAAAAAATAACAGCCTCCTCCATATCCCCTCTAGCTGTCCTGTCCATCACCAAGATAGGTGCGTTTTCTGCCATTTTAGGTAGAAGTAATGTTCAACCAATTTGCTTCTAATTTAGACAAAGTAGTAGGAAAGTTTATCAAACAATGTCTACATATGAGCTCTATCTATTTTACAATACGTGTAATATGTATTCACAAAATGTCCATTTTCTATATGTGTGAACTTCACATCTTTTTTTTTTTTAGTAAGTTTTAGTGCATGATGAGGTGGTGTTTACCTATAGGATCCACCATCTCTTGGACTGGGCACCATTGATGGTATTTATTGGGCCCCACTTTCTTAAGTAAATCTCAATATTGCTTCAAAAAGGTAGCTATGCATATACAGTTTACAGACAGAATGTTAACATATTAAGCAAGAGTGTGACAACTTATCAGTGCTAAATGTGCCATAAAAAAACCCAGCATGTAAAATTCTTAGCTTTGACAAGTGACAACATATCTGGCAAAATGCATTGTAAACCAAATGTAATTTTTAGCTGCAGTAAATTTTAGACAATCAAAATGATGTTAAAATGTGTGTGTTTCTTACAGTCTAGAGGCTGCTTATTCTGATGGAGGAAAACACTGACAGCATCCTTCATGATCACTGAAAGAACTGTTCTCCTTTCTCCTGCCCCACACTGATCTATCTGATCGGTGCAGTGCAGGGGAGAAAGTCACCAGGACTTGCACGGATGTTGCGCATCCTGTGTAGCTGAAAAAACTTCTGCAAGACTAGCCCTTGGACCTCTTTATGAAAAGAAGAACGACACTCCTGATATGTGAGGTGGCATGGATAGGGTCCCAATCAAACAAAGTTGTTGATTAGCCATTGAACCTTTCAGGTCATGTGATCAGTCACATTCCTGGAAGGAATTTCAAGATGTGGTAATGTATACGATGGATGAGTGTACATATATATATATATATAAGTGTTTGTGTGTGTGGAGCTGCATGAGTATATAAGAGAGCTGTTGGTGTATGTAAGAAAGCTGTGTACAAGTATGTAGCAAAACAGTGCGTGTATGTAACAGAGGTGTGAGTGCATACTTCAAAGCTGTAGAAAAGCTATATGTGTTAGAACTGTGTTTGTGTATGGAGGAGAGTTGTGTGTGTATTTCGGAAAATTGCGTGTGTGATAGTAGTAGAGTTGTGTGTATGCAGGAGAGATGTGTGTATGTAGGAAAGAGGGTGGAAACTTATCAATGCTATAGGACCTATGCAAGAACCTAACATGATCAAATTTGACTCATGACAATACAGCTTTAAAAAATGCATTGGCAGCAATTGTACCGATCATCTACTTTCAATGAATTATCATCAAATTGGTGAAAGTACACCTATTAAAAAAAAAATAACAGCCTCCTCCATATCCCCTCTAGCTGTCCTGTCCATCACCAAGATAGGTGCGTTTTCTGCCATTTTAGGTAGAAGTAATGTTCAACCAATTTGCTTCTAATTTAGACAAAGTAGTAGGAAAGTTTATCAAACAAACTCTACATATGAGCTCTATCTATTTTACAATACGTGTAATATGTATTCACAAAATGTCCATTTTCTATATGTGTGAACTTCACATCTCTTTTTTTTTTTTAGTAAGTTTTAGTGCATGATGAGGTGGTGTTTACCTATAGGATCCACCATCTCTTGGACTGGGCACCATTGATGGTATTTATTGGGCCCCACGTTCTTAAGTAAATCTCAATATTGCTTCAAAAAGGTAGCTATGCATATACAGTTTACAGACAGAATGTTAACATATTAAGCAAGAGTGTGACAACTTATCAGTGCTAAATGTGCCATAAAAAAACCCAGCATGTAAAATTCTTAGCTTTGACAAGTGACAACATATCTGGCAAAATGCATTGTAAACCAAATGTAATTTTTAGCTGCAGTAAATTTTAGACAATCAAAATGATGTTAAAATGTGTGTGTTTCTTACAGTCTAGAGGCTGCTTATTCTGATGGAGGAAAACACTGACAGCATCCTTCATGATCACTGAAAGAACTGTTCTCCTTTCTCCTGCCCCACACTGATCTATCTGATCGGTGCAGTGCAGGGGAGAAAGTCACCAGGACTTGCACGGATGTTGCGCATCCTGTGTAGCTGAAAAAACTTCTGCAAGACTAGCCCTTGGACCTCTTTATGAAAAGAAGAACGACACTCCTGATATGTGAGGTGGCATGGATAGGGTCCCAATCAAACAAAGTTGTTGATTAGCCATTGAACCTTTCAGGTCATGTGATCAGTCACATTCCTGGAAGGAATTTCAAGATGTGGTAATGTATACGATGGATGAGTGTACATATATATATATATATAAGTGTTTGTGTGTGTGGAGCTGCATGAGTATATAAGAGAGCTGTTGGTGTATGTAAGAAAGCTGTGTACAAGTATGTAGCAAAACAGTGCGTGTATGTAACAGAGGTGTGAGTGCATACTTCAAAGCTGTAGAAAAGCTATATGTGTTAGAACTGTGTTTGTGTATGGAGGAGAGTTGTGTGTGTATTTCGGAAAATTGCGTGTGTGATAGTAGTAGAGTTGTGTGTATGCAGGAGAGATGTGTGTATGTAGGAAAGAGGGTGGAAACTTATCAATGCTATAGGACCTATGCAAGAACCTAACATGATCAAATTTGACTCATGACAATACAGCTTTAAAAAATGCATTGGCAGCAATTGTACCGATCATCTACTTTCAATGAATTATCAGCAAATTGGTGAAAGTACACCTATTAAAAAAAAAATAACAGCCTCCTCCATATCCCCTCTAGCTGTCCTGTCCATCACCAAGATAGGTGCGTTTTCTGACATTTTAGGTAGAAGTAATGTTCAACCAATTTGCTTCTAATTTAGACAAAGTAGTAGGAAAGTTTATCAAACAAACTCTACATATGAGCTCTATCTATTTTACAATACGTGTAATATGTATTCACAAAATGTCCATTTTCTATATGTGTGAACTTCACATCTTTTTTTTTTTTAGTAAGTTTTAGTGCATGATGAGGTGGTGTTTACCTATAGGATCCACCATCTCTTGGACTGGGCACCATTGATGGTATTTATTGGGCCCCACGTTCTTAAGTAAATCTCAATATTGCTTCAAAAAGGTAGCTATGCATATACAGTTTACAGACAGAATGTTAACATATTAAGCAAGAGTGTGACAACTTATCAGTGCTAAATGTGCCATAAAAAAACCCAGCATGTAAAATTCTTAGCTTTGACAAGTGACAACATATCTGGCAAAATGCATTGTAAACCAAATGTAATTTTTAGCTGCAGTAAATTTTAGACAATCAAAATGATGTTAAAATGTGTGTGTTTCTTACAGTCTAGAGGCTGCTTATTCTGATGGAGGAAAACACTGACAGCATCCTTCATGATCACTGAAAGAACTGTTCTCCTTTCTCCTGCCCCACACTGATCTATCTGATCGGTGCAGTGCAGGGGAGAAAGTCACCAGGACTTGCACGGATGTTGCGCATCCTGTGTAGCTGAAAAAACTTCTGCAAGACTAGCCCTTGGACCTCTTTATGAAAAGAAGAACGACACTCCTGATATGTGAGGTGGCATGGATAGGGTCCCAATCAAACAAAGTTGTTGATTAGCCATTGAACCTTTCAGGTCATGTGATCAGTCACATTCCTGGAAGGAATTTCAAGATGTGGTAATGTATACGATGGATGAGTGTACATATATATATATATATATAAGTGTTTGTGTGTGTGGAGCTGCATGAGTATATAAGAGAGCTGTTGGTGTATGTAAGAAAGCTGTGTACAAGTATGTAGCAAAACAGTGCGTGTATGTAACAGAGGTGTGAGTGCATACTTCAAAGCTGTAGAAAAGCTATATGTGTTAGAACTGTGTTTGTGTATGGAGGAGAGTTGTGTGTGTATTTCGGAAAATTGCGTGTGTGATAGTAGTAGAGTTGTGTGTATGCAGGAGAGATGTGTGTATGTAGGAAAGAGGGTGGAAACTTATCAATGCTATAGGACCTATGCAAGAACCTAACATGATCAAATTTGACTCATGACAATACAGCTTTAAAAAATGCATTGGCAGCAATTGTACCGATCATCTACTTTCAATGAATTATCAGCAAATTGGTGAAAGTACACCTATTAAAAAAAAAATAACAGCCTCCTCCATATCCCCTCTAGCTGTCCTGTCCATCACCAAGATAGGTGCGTTTTCTGCCATTTTAGGTAGAAGTAATGTTCAACCAATTTGCTTCTAATTTAGACAAAGTAGTAGGAAAGTTTATCAAACAAACTCTACATATGAGCTCTATCTATTTTACAATACGTGTAATATGTATTCACAAAATGTCCATTTTCTATATGTGTGAACTTCACATCTTTTTTTTTTTTTAGTAAGTTTTAGTGCATGATGAGGTGGTGTTTACCTATAGGATCCACCATCTCTTGGACTGGGCACCATTGATGGTATTTATTGGGCCCCACGTTCTTAAGTAAATCTCAATATTGCTTCAAAAAGGTAGCTATGCATATACAGTTTACAGACAGAATGTTAACATATTAAGCAAGAGTGTGACAACTTATCAGTGCTAAATGTGCCATAAAAAAACCCAGCATGTA
Source organism: Phyllobates terribilis (assembly GCF_046119375.1). Taxonomy (NCBI): domain Eukaryota; kingdom Metazoa; phylum Chordata; class Amphibia; order Anura; family Dendrobatidae; genus Phyllobates; species Phyllobates terribilis. The sequence continues at coordinate 239,166 of NW_027364157.1, read as the reverse complement.
AAATTCTTAGCTTTGACAAGTGACAACATATCTGGCAAAATGCATTGTAAACCAAATGTAATTTTTAGCTGCAGTAAATTTTAGACAATCAAAATGATGTTAAAATGTGTGTGTTTCTTACAGTCTAGAGGCTGCTTATTCTGATGGAGGAAAACACTGACAGCATCCTTCATGATCACTGAAAGAACTGTTCTCCTTTCTCCTGCCCCACACTGATCTATCTGATCGGTGCAGTGCAGGGGAGAAAGTCACCAGGACTTGCACGGATGTTGCGCATCCTGTGTAGCTGAAAAAACTTCTGCAAGACTAGCCCTTGGACCTCTTTATGAAAAGAAGAACGACACTCCTGATATGTGAGGTGGCATGGATAGGGTCCCAATCAAACAAAGTTGTTGATTAGCCATTGAACCTTTCAGGTCATGTGATCAGTCACATTCCTGGAAGGAATTTCAAGATGTGGTAATGTATACGATGGATGAGTGTACATATATATATATATATAAGTGTTTGTGTGTGTGGAGCTGCATGAGTATATAAGAGAGCTGTTGGTGTATGTAAGAAAGCTGTGTACAAGTATGTAGCAAAACAGTGCGTGTATGTAACAGAGGTGTGAGTGCATACTTCAAAGCTGTAGAAAAGCTATATGTGTTAGAACTGTGTTTGTGTATGGAGGAGAGTTGTGTGTGTATTTCGGAAAATTGCGTGTGTGATAGTAGTAGAGTTGTGTGTATGCAGGAGAGATGTGTGTATGTAGGAAAGAGGGTGGAAACTTATCAATGCTATAGGACCTATGCAAGAACCTAACATGATCAAATTTGACTCCTGACAATACAGCTTTAAAAAATGCATTGGCAGCAATTGTACCGATCATCTACTTTCAATGAATTATCAGCAAATTGGTGAAAGTACACCTATTAAAAAAAAAATAACAGCCTCCTCCATATCCCCTCTAGCTGTCCTGTCCATCACCAAGATAGGTGCGTTTTCTGCCATTTTAGGTAGAAGTAATGTTCAACCAATTTGCTTCTAATTTAGACAAAGTAGTAGGAAAGTTTATCAAACAATGTCTACATATGAGCTCTATCTATTTTACAATACGTGTAATATGTATTCACAAAATGTCCATTTTCTATATGTGTGAACTTCACATCTTTTTTTTTTTTAGTAAGTTTTAGTGCATGATGAGGTGGTGTTTACCTATAGGATCCACCATCTCTTGGACTGGGCACCATTGATGGTATTTATTGGGCCCCACGTTCTTAAGTAAATCTCAATATTGCTTCAAAAAGGTAGCTATGCATATACAGTTTACAGACAGAATGTTAACATATTAAGCAAGAGTGTGACAACTTATCAGTGCTAAATGTGCCATAAAAAAACCCAGCATGTAAAATTCTTAGCTTTGACAAGTGACAACATATCTGGCAAAATGCATTGTAAACCAAATGTAATTTTTAGCTGCAGTAAATTTTAGACAATCAAAATGATGTTAAAATGTGTGTGTTTCTTACAGTCTAGAGGCTGCTTATTCTGATGGAGGAAAACACTGACAGCATCCTTCATGATCACTGAAAGAACTGTTCTCCTTTCTCCTGCCCCACACTGATCTATCTGATCGGTGCAGTGCAGGGGAGAAAGTCACCAGGACTTGCACGGATGTTGCGCATCCTGTGTAGCTGAAAAAACTTCTGCAAGACTAGCCCTTGGACCTCTTTATGAAAAGAAGAACGACACTCCTGATATGTGAGGTGGCATGGATAGGGTCCCAATCAAACAAAGTTGTTGATTAGCCATTGAACCTTTCAGGTCATGTGATCAGTCACATTCCTGGAAGGAATTTCAAGATGTGGTAATGTATACGATGGATGAGTGTACATATATATTATATATATAAGTGTTTGTGTGTGTGGAGCTGCATGAGTATATAAGAGAGCTGTTGGTGTATGTAAGAAAGCTGTGTACAAGTATGTAGCAAAACAGTGCGTGTATGTAACAGAGGTGTGAGTGCATACTTCAAAGCTGTAGAAAAGCTATATGTGTTAGAACTGTGTTTGTGTATGGAGGAGAGTTGTGTGTGTATTTCGGAAAATTGCGTGTGTGATAGTAGTAGAGTTGTGTGTATGCAGGAGAGATGTGTGTATGTAGGAAAGAGGGTGGAAACTTATCAATGCTATAGGACCTATGCAAGAACCTAACATGATCAAATTTGACTCATGACAATACAGCTTTAAAAAATGCATTGGCAGCAATTGTACCGATCATCTACTTTCAATGAATTATCAGCAAATTGGTGAAAGTACACCTATTAAAAAAAAAATAACAGCCTCCTCCATATCCCCTCTAGCTGTCCTGTCCATCACCAAGATAGGTGCGTTTTCTGCCATTTTAGGTAGAAGTAATGTTCAACCAATTTGCTTCTAATTTAGACAAAGTAGTAGGAAAGTTTATCAAACAAACTCTACATATGAGCTCTATCTATTTTACAATACGTGTAATATGTATTCACAAAATGTCCATTTTCTATATGTGTGAACTTCACATCTTTTTTTTTTTTAGTAAGTTTTAGTGCATGATGAGGTGGTGTTTACCTATAGGATCCACCATCTCTTGGACTGGGCACCATTGATGGTATTTATTGGGCCCCACGTTCTTAAGTAAATCTCAATATTGCTTCAAAAAGGTAGCTATGCATATACAGTTTACAGACAGAATGTTAACATATTAAGCAAGAGTGTGACAACTTATCAGTGCTAAATGTGCCATAAAAAAACCCAGCATGTAAAATTCTTAGCTTTGACAAGTGACAACATATCTGGCAAAATGCATTGTAAACCAAATGTAATTTTTAGCTGCAGTAAATTTTAGACAATCAAAATGATGTTAAAATGTGTGTGTTTCTTACAGTCTAGAGGCTGCTTATTCTGATGGAGGAAAACACTGACAGCATCCTTCATGATCACTGAAAGAACTGTTCTCCTTTCTCCTGCCCCACACTGATCTATCTGATCGGTGCAGTGCAGGGGAGAAAGTCACCAGGACTTGCACGGATGTTGCGCATCCTGTGTAGCTGAAAAAACTTCTGCAAGACTAGCCCTTGGACCTCTTTATGAAAAGAAGAACGACACTCCTGATATGTGAGGTGGCATGGATAGGGTCCCAATCAAACAAAGTTGTTGATTAGCCATTGAACCTTTCAGGTCATGTGATCAGTCACATTCCTGGAAGGAATTTCAAGATGTGGTAATGTATACGATGGATGAGTGTACATATATATATATATATATATAAGTGTTTGTGTGTGTGGAGCTGCATGAGTATATAAGAGAGCTGTTGGTGTATGTAAGAAAGCTGTGTACAAGTATGTAGCAAAACAGTGCGTGTATGTAACAGAGGTGTGAGTGCATACTTCAAAGCTGTAGAAAAGCTATATGTGTTAGAACTGTGTTTGTGTATGGAGGAGAGTTGTGTGTGTATTTCGGAAAATTGCGTGTGTGATAGTAGTAGAGTTGTGTGTATGCAGGAGAGATGTGTGTATGTAGGAAAGAGGGTGGAAACTTATCAATGCTATAGGACCTATGCAAGAACCTAACATGATCAAATTTGACTCATGACAATACAGCTTTAAAAAATGCATTGGCAGCAATTGTACCGATCATCTACTTTCAATGAATTATCAGCAAATTGGTGAAAGTACACCTATTAAAAAAAAAATAACAGCCTCCTCCATATCCCCTCTAGCTGTCCTGTCCATCACCAAGATAGGTGCGTTTTCTGCCATTTTAGGTAGAAGTAATGTTCAACCAATTTGCTTCTAATTTAGACAAAGTAGTAGGAAAGTTTATCAAACAAACTCTACATATGAGCTCTATCTATTTTACAATACGTGTAATATGTATTCACAAAATGTCCATTTTCTATATGTGTGAACTTCACATCTTTTTTTTTTTTTAGTAAGTTTTAGTGCATGATGAGGTGGTGTTTACCTATAGGATCCACCATCTCTTGGACTGGGCACCATTGATGGTATTTATTGGGCCCCACGTTCTTAAGTAAATCTCAATATTGCTTCAAAAAGGTAGCTATGCATATACAGTTTACAGACAGAATGTTAACATATTAAGCAAGAGTGTGACAACTTATCAGTGCTAAATGTGCCATAAAAAAACCCAGCATGTAAAATTCTTAGCTTTGACAAGTGACAACATATCTGGCAAAATGCATTGTAAACCAAATGTAATTTTTAGCTGCAGTAAATTTTAGACAATCAAAATGATGTTAAAATGTGTGTGTTTCTTACAGTCTAGAGGCTGCTTATTCTGATGGAGGAAAACACTGACAGCATCCTTCATGATCACTGAAAGAACTGTTCTCCTTTCTCCTGCCCCACACTGATCTATCTGATCGGTGCAGTGCAGGGGAGAAAGTCACCAGGACTTGCACGGATGTTGCGCATCCTGTGTAGCTGAAAAAACTTCTGCAAGACTAGCCCTTGGACCTCTTTATGAAAAGAAGAACGACACTCCTGATATGTGAGGTGGCATGGATAGGGTCCCAATCAAACAAAGTTGTTGATTAGCCATTGAACCTTTCAGGTCATGTGATCAGTCACATTCCTGGAAGGAATTTCAAGATGTGGTAATGTTTACGATGGATGAGTGTACATATATATATATATATAAGTGTTTGTGTGTGTGGAGCTGCATGAGTATATAAGAGAGCTGTTGGTGTATGTAAGAAAGCTGTGTACAAGTATGTAGCAAAACAGTGCGTGTATGTAACAGAGGTGTGAGTGCATACTTCAAAGCTGTAGAAAAGCTATATGTGTTAGAACTGTGTTTGTGTATGGAGGAGAGTTGTGTGTGTATTTCGGAAAATTGCGTGTGTGATAGTAGTAGAGTTGTGTGTATGCAGGAGAGATGTGTGTATGTAGGAAAGAGGGTGGAAACTTATCAATGCTATAGGACCTATGCAAGAACCTAACATGATCAAATTTGACTCCTGACAATACAGCTTTAAAAAATGCATTGGCAGCAATTGTACCGATCATCTACTTTCAATGAATTATCAGCAAATTGGTGAAAGTACACCTATTAAAAAAAAAATAACAGCCTCCTCCATATCCCCTCTAGCTGTCCTGTCCATCACCAAGATAGGTGCGTTTTCTGCCATTTTAGGTAGAAGTAATGTTCAACCAATTTGCTTCTAATTTAGACAAAGTAGTAGGAAAGTTTATCAAACAATGTCTACATATGAGCTCTATCTATTTTACAATACGTGTAATATGTATTCACAAAATGTCCATTTTCTATATGTGTGAACTTCACATCTTTTTTTTTTTTAGTAAGTTTTAGTGCATGATGAGGTGGTGTTTACCTATAGGATCCACCATCTCTTGGACTGGGCACCATTGATGGTATTTATTGGGCCCCACGTTCTTAAGTAAATCTCAATATTGCTTCAAAAAGGTAGCTATGCATATACAGTTTACAGACAGAATGTTAACATATTAAGCAAGAGTGTGACAACTTATCAGTGCTAAATGTGCCATAAAAAAACCCAGCATGTAAAATTCTTAGCTTTGACAAGTGACAACATATCTGGCAAAATGCATTGTAAACCAAATGTAATTTTTAGCTGCAGTAAATTTTAGACAATCAAAATGATGTTAAAATGTGTGTGTTTCTTACAGTCTAGAGGCTGCTTATTCTGATGGAGGAAAACACTGACAGCATCCTTCATGATCACTGAAAGAACTGTTCTCCTTTCTCCTGCCCCACACTGATCTATCTGATCGGTGCAGTGCAGGGGAGAAAGTCACCAGGACTTGCACGGATGTTGCGCATCCTGTGTAGCTGAAAAAACTTCTGCAAGACTAGCCCTTGGACCTCTTTATGAAAAGAAGAACGACACTCCTGATATGTGAGGTGGCATGGATAGGGTCCCAATCAAACAAAGTTGTTGATTAGCCATTGAACCTTTCAGGTCATGTGATCAGTCACATTCCTGGAAGGAATTTCAAGATGTGGTAATGTATACGATGGATGAGTGTACATATATATATATATAAGTGTTTGTGTGTGTGGAGCTGCATGAGTATATAAGAGAGCTGTTGGTGTATGTAAGAAAGCTGTGTACAAGTATGTAGCAAAACAGTGCGTGTATGTAACAGAGGTGTGAGTGCATACTTCAAAGCTGTAGAAAAGCTATATGTGTTAGAACTGTGTTTGTGTATGGAGGAGAGTTGTGTGTGTATTTCGGAAAATTGCGTGTGTGATAGTAGTAGAGTTGTGTGTATGCAGGAGAGATGTGTGTATGTAGGAAAGAGGGTGGAAACTTATCAATGCTATAGGACCTATGCAAGAACCTAACATGATCAAATTTGACTCATGACAATACAGCTTTAAAAAATGCATTGGCAGCAATTGTACCGATCATCTACTTTCAATGAATTATCAGCAAATTGGTGAAAGTACACCTATTAAAAAAAAAATAACAGCCTCCTCCATATCCCCTCTAGCTGTCCTGTCCATCACCAAGATAGGTGCGTTTTCTGCCATTTTAGGTAGAAGTAATGTTCAACCAATTTGCTTCTAATTTAGACAAAGTAGTAGGAAAGTTTATCAAACAAACTCTACATATGAGCTCTATCTATTTTACAATACGTGTAATATGTATTCACAAAATGTCCATTTTCTATATGTGTGAACTTCACATCTTTTTTTTTTTTAGTAAGTTTTAGTGCATGATGAGGTGGTGTTTACCTATAGGATCCACCATCTCTTGGACTGGGCACCATTGATGGTATTTATTGGGCCCCACGTTCTTAAGTAAATCTCAATATTGCTTCAAAAAGGTAGCTATGCATATACAGTTTACAGACAGAATGTTAACATATTAAGCAAGAGTGTGACAACTTATCAGTGCTAAATGTGCCATAAAAAAACCCAGCATGTAAAATTCTTAGCTTTGACAAGTGACAACATATCTGGCAAAATGCATTGTAAACCAAATGTAATTTTTAGCTGCAGTAAATTTTAGACAATCAAAATGATGTTAAAATGTGTGTGTTTCTTACAGTCTAGAGGCTGCTTATTCTGATGGAGGAAAACACTGACAGCATCCTTCATGATCACTGAAAGAACTGTTCTCCTTTCTCCTGCCCCACACTGATCTATCTGATCGGTGCAGTGCAGGGGAGAAAGTCACCAGGACTTGCACGGATGTTGCGCATCCTGTGTAGCTGAAAAAACTTCTGCAAGACTAGCCCTTGGACCTCTTTATGAAAAGAAGAACGACACTCCTGATATGTGAGGTGGCATGGATAGGGTCCCAATCAAACAAAGTTGTTGATTAGCCATTGAACCTTTCAGGTCATGTGATCAGTCACATTCCTGGAAGGAATTTCAAGATGTGGTAATGTATACGATGGATGAGTGTACATATATATATATATATATATATATAAGTGTTTGTGTGTGTGGAGCTGCATGAGTATATAAGAGAGCTGTTGGTGTATGTAAGAAAGCTGTGTACAAGTATGTAGCAAAACAGTGCGTGTATGTAACAGAGGTGTGAGTGCATACTTCAAAGCTGTAGAAAAGCTATATGTGTTAGAACTGTGTTTGTGTATGGAGGAGAGTTGTGTGTGTATTTCGGAAAATTGCGTGTGTGATAGTAGTAGAGTTGTGTGTATGCAGGAGAGATGTGTGTATGTAGGAAAGAGGGTGGAAACTTATCAATGCTATAGGACCTATGCAAGAACCTAACATGATCAAATTTGACTCATGACAATACAGCTTTAAAAAATGCATTGGCAGCAATTGTACCGATCATCTACTTTCAATGAATTATCAGCAAATTGGTGAAAGTACACCTATTAAAAAAAAAATAACAGCCTCCTCCATATCCCCTCTAGCTGTCCTGTCCATCACCAAGATAGGTGCGTTTTCTGCCATTTTAGGTAGAAGTAATGTTCAACCAATTTGCTTCTAATTTAGACAAAGTAGTAGGAAAGTTTATCAAACAATGTCTACATATGAGCTCTATCTATTTTACAATACGTGTAATATGTATTCACAAAATGTCCATTTTCTATATGTGTGAACTTCACATCTTTTTTTTTTTTAGTAAGTTTTAGTGCATGATGAGGTGGTGTTTACCTATAGGATCCACCATCTCTTGGACTGGGCACCATTGATGGTATTTATTGGGCCCCACGTTCTTAAGTAAATCTCAATATTGCTTCAAAAAGGTAGCTATGCATATACAGTTTACAGACAGAATGTTAACATATTAAGCAAGAGTGTGACAACTTATCAGTGCTAAATGTGCCATAAAAAAACCCAGCATGTAAAATTCTTAGCTTTGACAAGTGACAACATATCTGGCAAAATGCATTGTAAACCAAATGTAATTTTTAGCTGCAGTAAATTTTAGACAATCAAAATGATGTTAAAATGTGTGTGTTTCTTACAGTCTAGAGGCTGCTTATTCTGATGGAGGAAAACACTGACAGCATCCTTCATGATCACTGAAAGAACTGTTCTCCTTTCTCCTGCCCCACACTGATCTATCTGATCGGTGCAGTGCAGGGGAGAAAGTCACCAGGACTTGCACGGATGTTGCGCATCCTGTGTAGCTGAAAAAACTTCTGCAAGACTAGCCCTTGGACCTCTTTATGAAAAGAAGAACGACACTCCTGATATGTGAGGTGGCATGGATAGGGTCCCAATCAAACAAAGTTGTTGATTAGCCATTGAACCTTTCAGGTCATGTGATCAGTCACATTCCTGGAAGGAATTTCAAGATGTGGTAATGTATACGATGGATGAGTGTACATATATATATATATATATATATATATATATATATATAAGTGTTTGTGTGTGTGGAGCTGCATGAGTATATAAGAGAGCTGTTGGTGTATGTAAGAAAGCTGTGTACAAGTATGTAGCAAAACAGTGCGTGTATGTAACAGAGGTGTGAGTGCATACTTCAAAGCTGTAGAAAAGCTATATGTGTTAGAACTGTGTTTGTGTATGGAGGAGAGTTGTGTGTGTATTTCGGAAAATTGCGTGTGTGATAGTAGTAGAGTTGTGTGTATGCAGGAGAGATGTGTGTATGTAGGAAAGAGGGTGGAAACTTATCAATGCTATAGGACCTATGCAAGAACCTAACATGATCAAATTTGACTCGTGACAATACAGCTTTAAAAAATGCATTGGCAGCAATTGTACCGATCATCTACTTTCAATGAATTATCAGCAAATTGGTGAAAGTACACCTATTAAAAAAAAAATAACAGCCTCCTCCATATCCCCTCTAGCTGTCCTGTCCATCACCAAGATAGGTGCGTTTTCTGCCATTTTAGGTAGAAGTAATGTTCAACCAATTTGCTTCTAATTTAGACAAAGTAGTAGGAAAGTTTATCAAACAAACTCTACATATGAGCTCTATCTATTTTACAATACGTGTAATATGTATTCACAAAATGTCCATTTTCTATATGTGTGAACTTCACATCTTTTTTTTTTTTAGTAAGTTTTAGTGCATGATGAGGTGGTGTTTACCTATAGGATCCACCATCTCTTGGACTGGGCACCATTGATGGTATTTATTGGGCCCCACGTTCTTAAGTAAATCTCAATATTGCTTCAAAAAGGTAGCTATGCATATACAGTTTACAGACAGAATGTTAACATATTAAGCAAGAGTGTGACAACTTATCAGTGCTAAATGTGCCATAAAAAAACCCAGCATGTAAAATTCTTAGCTTTGACAAGTGACAACATATCTGGCAAAATGCATTGTAAACCAAATGTAATTTTTAGCTGCAGTAAATTTTAGACAATCAAAATGATGTTAAAATGTGTGTGTTTCTTACAGTCTAGAGGCTGCTTATTCTGATGGAGGAAAACACTGACAGCATCCTTCATGATCACTGAAAGAACTGTTCTCCTTTCTCCTGCCCCACACTGATCTATCTGATCGGTGCAGTGCAGGGGAGAAAGTCACCAGGACTTGCACGGATGTTGCGCATCCTGTGTAGCTGAAAAAACTTCTGCAAGACTAGCCCTTGGACCTCTTTATGAAAAGAAGAACGACACTCCTGATATGTGAGGTGGCATGGATAGGGTCCCAATCAAACAAAGTTGTTGATTAGCCATTGAACCTTTCAGGTCATGTGATCAGTCACATTCCTGGAAGGAATTTCAAGATGTGGTAATGTATACGATGGATGAGTGTACATATATATATATATATAAGTGTTTGTGTGTGTGGAGCTGCATGAGTATATAAGAGAGCTGTTGGTGTATGTTTAGAAAGCTGTGTACAAGTATGTAGCAAAACAGTGCGTGTATGTAACAGAGGTGTGAGTGCATACTTCAAAGCTGTAGAAAAGCTATATGTGTTAGAACTGTGTTTGTGTATGGAGGAGAGTTGTGTGTGTATTTCGGAAAATTGCGTGTGTGATAGTAGTAGAGTTGTGTGTATGCAGGAGAGATGTGTGTATGTAGGAAAGAGGGTGGAAACTTATCAATGCTATAGGACCTATGCAAGAACCTAACATGATCAAATTTGACTCATGACAATACAGCTTTAAAAAATGCATTGGCAGCAATTGTACCGATCATCTACTTTCAATGAATTATCAGCAAATTGGTGAAAGTACACCTATTAAAAAAAAAATAACAGCCTCCTCCATATCCCCTCTAGCTGTCCTGTCCATCACCAAGATAGGTGCGTTTTCTGCCATTTTAGGTAGAAGTAATGTTCAACCAATTTGCTTCTAATTTAGACAAAGTAGTAGGAAAGTTTATCAAACAAACTCTACATATGAGCTCTATCTATTTTACAATACGTGTAATATGTATTCACAAAATGTCCATTTTCTATATGTGTGAACTTCACATCTTTTTTTTTTTTAGTAAGTTTTAGTGCATGATGAGGTGGTGTTTACCTATAGGATCCACCATCTCTTGGACTGGGCACCATTGATGGTATTTATTGGGCCCCACGTTCTTAAGTAAATCTCAATATTGCTTCAAAAAGGTAGCTATGCATATACAGTTTACAGACAGAATGTTAACATATTAAGCAAGAGTGTGACAACTTATCAGTGCTAAATGTGCCATAAAAAAACCCAGCATGTAAAATTCTTAGCTTTGACAAGTGACAACATATCTGGCAAAATGCATTGTAAACCAAATGTAATTTTTAGCTGCAGTAAATTTTAGACAATCAAAATGATGTTAAAATGTGTGTGTTTCTTACAGTCTAGAGGCTGCTTATTCTGATGGAGGAAAACACTGACAGCATCCTTCATGATCACTGAAAGAACTGTTCTCCTTTCTCCTGCCCCACACTGATCTATCTGATCGGTGCAGTGCAGGGGAGAAAGTCACCAGGACTTGCACGGATGTTGCGCATCCTGTGTAGCTGAAAAAACTTCTGCAAGACTAGCCCTTGGACCTCTTTATGAAAAGAAGAACGACACTCCTGATATGTGAGGTGGCATGGATAGGGTCCCAATCAAACAAAGTTGTTGATTAGCCATTGAACCTTTCAGGTCATGTGATCAGTCACATTCCTGGAAGGAATTTCAAGATGTGGTAATGTATACGATGGATGAGTGTACATATATATATATATATAAGTGTTTGTGTGTGTGGAGCTGCATGAGTATATAAGAGAGCTGTTGGTGTATGTAAGAAAGCTGTGTACAAGTATGTAGCAAAACAGTGCGTGTATGTAACAGAGGTGTGAGTGCATACTTCAAAGCTGTAGAAAAGCTATATGTGTTAGAACTGTGTTTGTGTATGGAGGAGAGTTGTGTGTGTATTTCGGAAAATTGCGTGTGTGATAGTAGTAGAGTTGTGTGTATGCAGGAGAGATGTGTGTATGTAGGAAAGAGGGTGGAAACTTATCAATGCTATAGGACCTATGCAAGAACCTAACATGATCAAGTTTGACTCATGACAATACAGCTTTAAAAAATGCATTGGCAGCAATTGTACCGATCATCTACTTTCAATGAATTATCAGCAAATTGGTGAAAGTACACCTATTAAAAAAAAAATAACAGCCTCCTCCATATCCCCTCTAGCTGTCCTGTCCATCACCAAGATAGGTGCGTTTTCTGCCATTTTAGGTAGAAGTAATGTTCAACCAATTTGCTTCTAATTTAGACAAAGTAGTAGGAAAGTTTATCAAACAATGTCTACATATGAGCTCTATCTATTTTACAATACGTGTAATATGTATTCACAAAATGTCCATTTTCTATATGTGTGAACTTCACATCTTTTTTTTTTTTAGTAAGTTTTAGTGCATGATGAGGTGGTGTTTACCTATAGGATCCACCATCTCTTGGACTGGGCACCATTGATGGTATTTATTGGGCCCCACGTTCTTAAGTAAATCTCAATATTGCTTCAAAAAGGTAGCTATGCATATACAGTTTACAGACAGAATGTTAACATATTAAGCAAGAGTGTGACAACTTATCAGTGCTAAATGTGCCATAAAAAAACCCAGCATGTAAAATTCTTAGCTTTGACAAGTGACAACATATCTGGCAAAATGCATTGTAAACCAAATGTAATTTTTAGCTGCAGTAAATTTTAGACAATCAAAATGATGTTAAAATGTGTGTGTTTCTTACAGTCTAGAGGCTGCTTATTCTGATGGAGGAAAACACTGACAGCATCCTTCATGATCACTGAAAGAACTGTTCTCCTTTCTCCTGCCCCACACTGATCTATCTGATCGGTGCAGTGCAGGGGAGAAAGTCACCAGGACTTGCACGGATGTTGCGCATCCTGTGTAGCTGAAAAAACTTCTGCAAGACTAGCCCTTGGACCTCTTTATGAAAAGAAGAACGACACTCCTGATATGTGAGGTGGCATGGATAGGGTCCCAATCAAACAAAGTTGTTGATTAGCCATTGAACCTTTCAGGTCATGTGATCAGTCACATTCCTGGAAGGAATTTCAAGATGTGGTAATGTATACGATGGATGAGTGTACATATATATATATATATAAGTGTTTGTGTGTGTGGAGCTGCATGAGTATATAAGAGAGCTGTTGGTGTATGTAAGAAAGCTGTGTACAAGTATGTAGCAAAACAGTGCGTGTATGTAACAGAGGTGTGAGTGCATACTTCAAAGCTGTAGAAAAGCTATATGTGTTAGAACTGTGTTTGTGTATGGAGGAGAGTTGTGTGTGTATTTCGGAAAATTGCGTGTGTGATAGTAGTAGAGTTGTGTGTATGCAGGAGAGATGTGTGTATGTAGGAAAGAGGGTGGAAACTTATCAATGCTATAGGACCTATGCAAGAACCTAACATGATCAAATTTGACTCGTGACAATACAGCTTTAAAAAATGCATTGGCAGCAATTGTACCGATCATCTACTTTCAATGAATTATCAGCAAATTGGTGAAAGTACACCTATTAAAAAAAAAATAACAGCCTCCTCCATATCCCCTCTAGCTGTCCTGTCCATCACCAAGATAGGTGCGTTTTCTGCCATTTTAGGTAGAAGTAATGTTCAACCAATTTGCTTCTAATTTAGACAAAGTAGTAGGAAAGTTTATCAAACAAACTCTACATATGAGCTCTATCTATTTTACAATACGTGTAATATGTATTCACAAAATGTCCATTTTCTATATGTGTGAACTTCACATCTTTTTTTTTTTTAGTAAGTTTTAGTGCATGATGAGGTGGTGTTTACCTATAGGATCCACCATCTCTTGGACTGGGCACCATTGATGGTATTTATTGGGCCCCACGTTCTTAAGTAAATCTCAATATTGCTTCAAAAAGGTAGCTATGCATATACAGTTTACAGACAGAATGTTAACATATTAAGCAAGAGTGTGACAACTTATCAGTGCTAAATGTGCCATAAAAAAACCCAGCATGTAAAATTCTTAGCTTTGACAAGTGACAACATATCTGGCAAAATGCATTGTAAACCAAATGTAATTTTTAGCTGCAGTAAATTTTAGACAATCAAAATGATGTTAAAATGTGTGTGTTTCTTACAGTCTAGAGGCTGCTTATTCTGATGGAGGAAAACACTGACAGCATCCTTCATGATCACTGAAAGAACTGTTCTCCTTTCTCCTGCCCCACACTGATCTATCTGATCGGTGCAGTGCAGGGGAGAAAGTCACCAGGACTTGCACGGATGTTGCGCATCCTGTGTAGCTGAAAAAACTTCTGCAAGACTAGCCCTTGGACCTCTTTATGAAAAGAAGAACGACACTCCTGATATGTGAGGTGGCATGGATAGGGTCCCAATCAAACAAAGTTGTTGATTAGCCATTGAACCTTTCAGGTCATGTGATCAGTCACATTCCTGGAAGGAATTTCAAGATGTGGTAATGTATACGATGGATGAGTGTACATATATATATATATATAAGTGTTTGTGTGTGTGGAGCTGCATGAGTATATAAGAGAGCTGTTGGTGTATGTAAGAAAGCTGTGTACAAGTATGTAGCAAAACAGTGCGTGTATGTAACAGAGGTGTGAGTGCATACTTCAAAGCTGTAGAAAAGCTATATGTGTTAGAACTGTGTTTGTGTATGGAGGAGAGTTGTGTGTGTATTTCGGAAAATTGCGTGTGTGATAGTAGTAGAGTTGTGTGTATGCAGGAGAGATGTGTGTATGTAGGAAAGAGGGTGGAAACTTATCAATGCTATAGGACCTATGCAAGAACCTAACATGATCAAGTTTGACTCATGACAATACAGCTTTAAAAAATGCATTGGCAGCAATTGTACCGATCATCTACTTTCAATGAATTATCAGCAAATTGGTGAAAGTACACCTATTAAAAAAAAAATAACAGCCTCCTCCATATCCCCTCTAGCTGTCCTGTCCATCACCAAGATAGGTGCGTTTTCTGCCATTTTAGGTAGAAGTAATGTTCAACCAATTTGCTTCTAATTTAGACAAAGTAGTAGGAAAGTTTATCAAACAATGTCTACATATGAGCTCTATCTATTTTACAATACGTGTAATATGTATTCACAAAATGTCCATTTTCTATATGTGTGAACTTCACATCTTTTTTTTTTTTAGTAAGTTTTAGTGCATGATGAGGTGGTGTTTACCTATAGGATCCACCATCTCTTGGACTGGGCACCATTGATGGTATTTATTGGGCCCCACGTTCTTAAGTAAATCTCAATATTGCTTCAAAAAGGTAGCTATGCATATACAGTTTACAGACAGAATGTTAACATATTAAGCAAGAGTGTGACAACTTATCAGTGCTAAATGTGCCATAAAAAAACCCAGCATGTAAAATTCTTAGCTTTGACAAGTGACAACATATCTGGCAAAATGCATTGTAAACCAAATGTAATTTTTAGCTGCAGTAAATTTTAGACAATCAAAATGATGTTAAAATGTGTGTGTTTCTTACAGTCTAGAGGCTGCTTATTCTGATGGAGGAAAACACTGACAGCATCCTTCATGATCACTGAAAGAACTGTTCTCCTTTCTCCTGCCCCACACTGATCTATCTGATCGGTGCAGTGCAGGGGAGAAAGTCACCAGGACTTGCACGGATGTTGCGCATCCTGTGTAGCTGAAAAAACTTCTGCAAGACTAGCCCTTGGACCTCTTTATGAAAAGAAGAACGACACTCCTGATATGTGAGGTGGCATGGATAGGGTCCCAATCAAACAAAGTTGTTGATTAGCCATTGAACCTTTCAGGTCATGTGATCAGTCACATTCCTGGAAGGAATTTCAAGATGTGGTAATGTATACGATGGATGAGTGTACATATATATATATATATATAAGTGTTTGTGTGTGTGGAGCTGCATGAGTATATAAGAGAGCTGTTGGTGTATGTAAGAAAGCTGTGTACAAGTATGTAGCAAAACAGTGCGTGTATGTAACAGAGGTGTGAGTGCATACTTCAAAGCTGTAGAAAAGCTATATGTGTTAGAACTGTGTTTGTGTATGGAGGAGAGTTGTGTGTGTATTTCGGAAAATTGCGTGTGTGATAGTAGTAGAGTTGTGTGTATGCAGGAGAGATGTGTGTATGTAGGAAAGAGGGTGGAAACTTATCAATGCTATAGGACCTATGCAAGAACCTAACATGATCAAATTTGACTCGTGACAATACAGCTTTAAAAAATGCATTGGCAGCAATTGTACCGATCATCTACTTTCAATGAATTATCAGCAAATTGGTGAAAGTACACCTATTAAAAAAAAAATAACAGCCTCCTCCATATCCCCTCTAGCTGTCCTGTCCATCACCAAGATAGGTGCGTTTTCTGCCATTTTAGGTAGAAGTAATGTTCAACCAATTTGCTTCTAATTTAGACAAAGTAGTAGGAAAGTTTATCAAACAAACTCTACATATGAGCTCTATCTATTTTACAATACGTGTAATATGTATTCACAAAATGTCCATTTTCTATATGTGTGAACTTCACATCTTTTTTTTTTTTAGTAAGTTTTAGTGCATGATGAGGTGGTGTTTACCTATAGGATCCACCATCTCTTGGACTGGGCACCATTGATGGTATTTATTGGGCCCCACGTTCTTAAGTAAATCTCAATATTGCTTCAAAAAGGTAGCTATGCATATACAGTTTACAGACAGAATGTTAACATATTAAGCAAGAGTGTGACAACTTATCAGTGCTAAATGTGCCATAAAAAAACCCAGCATGTAAAATTCTTAGCTTTGACAAGTGACAACATATCTGGCAAAATGCATTGTAAACCAAATGTAATTTTTAGCTGCAGTAAATTTTAGACAATCAAAATGATGTTAAAATGTGTGTGTTTCTTACAGTCTAGAGGCTGCTTATTCTGATGGAGGAAAACACTGACAGCATCCTTCATGATCACTGAAAGAACTGTTCTCCTTTCTCCTGCCCCACACTGATCTATCTGATCGGTGCAGTGCAGGGGAGAAAGTCACCAGGACTTGCACGGATGTTGCGCATCCTGTGTAGCTGAAAAAACTTCTGCAAGACTAGCCCTTGGACCTCTTTATGAAAAGAAGAACGACACTCCTGATATGTGAGGTGGCATGGATAGGGTCCCAATCAAACAAAGTTGTTGATTAGCCATTGAACCTTTCAGGTCATGTGATCAGTCACATTCCTGGAAGGAATTTCAAGATGTGGTAATGTATACGATGGATGAGTGTACATATATATATATATATATATATATATATATAAGTGTTTGTGTGTGTGGAGCTGCATGAGTATATAAGAGAGCTGTTGGTGTATGTTTAGAAAGCTGTGTACAAGTATGTAGCAAAACAGTGCGTGTATGTAACAGAGGTGTGAGTGCATACTTCAAAGCTGTAGAAAAGCTATATGTGTTAGAACTGTGTTTGTGTATGGAGGAGAGTTGTGTGTGTATTTCGGAAAATTGCGTGTGTGATAGTAGTAGAGTTGTGTGTATGCAGGAGAGATGTGTGTATGTAGGAAAGAGGGTGGAAACTTATCAATGCTATAGGACCTATGCAAGAACCTAACATGATCAAATTTGACTCATGACAATACAGCTTTAAAAAATGCATTGGCAGCAATTGTACCGATCATCTACTTTCAATGAATTATCAGCAAATTGGTGAAAGTACACCTATTAAAAAAAAAATAACAGCCTCCTCCATATCCCCTCTAGCTGTCCTGTCCATCACCAAGATAGGTGCGTTTTCTGCCATTTTAGGTAGAAGTAATGTTCAACCAATTTGCTTCTAATTTAGACAAAGTAGTAGGAAAGTTTATCAAACAAACTCTACATATGAGCTCTATCTATTTTACAATACGTGTAATATGTATTCACAAAATGTCCATTTTCTATATGTGTGAACTTCACATCTTTTTTTTTTTTAGTAAGTTTTAGTGCATGATGAGGTGGTGTTTACCTATAGGATCCACCATCTCTTGGACTGGGCACCATTGATGGTATTTATTGGGCCCCACGTTCTTAAGTAAATCTCAATATTGCTTCAAAAAGGTAGCTATGCATATACAGTTTACAGACAGAATGTTAACATATTAAGCAAGAGTGTGACAACTTATCAGTGCTAAATGTGCCATAAAAAAACCCAGCATGTAAAATTCTTAGCTTTGACAAGTGACAACATATCTGGCAAAATGCATTGTAAACCAAATGTAATTTTTAGCTGCAGTAAATTTTAGACAATCAAAATGATGTTAAAATGTGTGTGTTTCTTACAGTCTAGAGGCTGCTTATTCTGATGGAGGAAAACACTGACAGCATCCTTCATGATCACTGAAAGAACTGTTCTCCTTTCTCCTGCCCCACACTGATCTATCTGATCGGTGCAGTGCAGGGGAGAAAGTCACCAGGACTTGCACGGATGTTGCGCATCCTGTGTAGCTGAAAAAACTTCTGCAAGACTAGCCCTTGGACCTCTTTATGAAAAGAAGAACGACACTCCTGATATGTGAGGTGGCATGGATAGGGTCCCAATCAAACAAAGTTGTTGATTAGCCATTGAACCTTTCAGGTCATGTGATCAGTCACATTCCTGGAAGGAATTTCAAGATGTGGTAATGTATACGATGGATGAGTGTACATATATATATATATATAAGTGTTTGTGTGTGTGGAGCTGCATGAGTATATAAGAGAGCTGTTGGTGTATGTAAGAAAGCTGTGTACAAGTATGTAGCAAAACAGTGCGTGTATGTAACAGAGGTGTGAGTGCATACTTCAAAGCTGTAGAAAAGCTATATGTGTTAGAACTGTGTTTGTGTATGGAGGAGAGTTGTGTGTGTATTTCGGAAAATTGCGTGTGTGATAGTAGTAGAGTTGTGTGTATGCAGGAGAGATGTGTGTATGTAGGAAAGAGGGTGGAAACTTATCAATGCTATAGGACCTATGCAAGAACCTAACATGATCAAGTTTGACTCATGACAATACAGCTTTAAAAAATGCATTGGCAGCAATTGTACCGATCATCTACTTTCAATGAATTATCAGCAAATTGGTGAAAGTACACCTATTAAAAAAAAAATAACAGCCTCCTCCATATCCCCTCTAGCTGTCCTGTCCATCACCAAGATAGGTGCGTTTTCTGCCATTTTAGGTAGAAGTAATGTTCAACCAATTTGCTTCTAATTTAGACAAAGTAGTAGGAAAGTTTATCAAACAATGTCTACATATGAGCTCTATCTATTTTACAATACGTGTAATATGTATTCACAAAATGTCCATTTTCTATATGTGTGAACTTCACATCTTTTTTTTTTTTAGTAAGTTTTAGTGCATGATGAGGTGGTGTTTACCTATAGGATCCACCATCTCTTGGACTGGGCACCATTGATGGTATTTATTGGGCCCCACGTTCTTAAGTAAATCTCAATATTGCTTCAAAAAGGTAGCTATGCATATACAGTTTACAGACAGAATGTTAACATATTAAGCAAGAGTGTGACAACTTATCAGTGCTAAATGTGCCATAAAAAAACCCAGCATGTAAAATTCTTAGCTTTGACAAGTGACAACATATCTGGCAAAATGCATTGTAAACCAAATGTAATTTTTAGCTGCAGTAAATTTTAGACAATCAAAATGATGTTAAAATGTGTGTGTTTCTTACAGTCTAGAGGCTGCTTATTCTGATGGAGGAAAACACTGACAGCATCCTTCATGATCACTGAAAGAACTGTTCTCCTTTCTCCTGCCCCACACTGATCTATCTGATCGGTGCAGTGCAGGGGAGAAAGTCACCAGGACTTGCACGGATGTTGCGCATCCTGTGTAGCTGAAAAAACTTCTGCAAGACTAGCCCTTGGACCTCTTTATGAAAAGAAGAACGACACTCCTGATATGTGAGGTGGCATGGATAGGGTCCCAATCAAACAAAGTTGTTGATTAGCCATTGAACCTTTCAGGTCATGTGATCAGTCACATTCCTGGAAGGAATTTCAAGATGTGGTAATGTATACGATGGATGAGTGTACATATATATATATATATAAGTGTTTGTGTGTGTGGAGCTGCATGAGTATATAAGAGAGCTGTTGGTGTATGTAAGAAAGCTGTGTACAAGTATGTAGCAAAACAGTGCGTGTATGTAACAGAGGTGTGAGTGCATACTTCAAAGCTGTAGAAAAGCTATATGTGTTAGAACTGTGTTTGTGTATGGAGGAGAGTTGTGTGTGTATTTCGGAAAATTGCGTGTGTGATAGTAGTAGAGTTGTGTGTATGCAGGAGAGATGTGTGTATGTAGGAAAGAGGGTGGAAACTTATCAATGCTATAGGACCTATGCAAGAACCTAACATGATCAAATTTGACTCGTGACAATACAGCTTTAAAAAATGCATTGGCAGCAATTGTACCGATCATCTACTTTCAATGAATTATCAGCAAATTGGTGAAAGTACACCTATTAAAAAAAAAATAACAGCCTCCTCCATATCCCCTCTAGCTGTCCTGTCCATCACCAAGATAGGTGCGTTTTCTGCCATTTTAGGTAGAAGTAATGTTCAACCAATTTGCTTCTAATTTAGACAAAGTAGTAGGAAAGTTTATCAAACAAACTCTACATATGAGCTCTATCTATTTTACAATACGTGTAATATGTATTCACAAAATGTCCATTTTCTATATGTGTGAACTTCACATCTTTTTTTTTTTTAGTAAGTTTTAGTGCATGATGAGGTGGTGTTTACCTATAGGATCCACCATCTCTTGGACTGGGCACCATTGATGGTATTTATTGGGCCCCACGTTCTTAAGTAAATCTCAATATTGCTTCAAAAAGGTAGCTATGCATATACAGTTTACAGACAGAATGTTAACATATTAAGCAAGAGTGTGACAACTTATCAGTGCTAAATGTGCCATAAAAAAACCCAGCATGTAAAATTCTTAGCTTTGACAAGTGACAACATATCTGGCAAAATGCATTGTAAACCAAATGTAATTTTTAGCTGCAGTAAATTTTAGACAATCAAAATGATGTTAAAATGTGTGTGTTTCTTACAGTCTAGAGGCTGCTTATTCTGATGGAGGAAAACACTGACAGCATCCTTCATGATCACTGAAAGAACTGTTCTCCTTTCTCCTGCCCCACACTGATCTATCTGATCGGTGCAGTGCAGGGGAGAAAGTCACCAGGACTTGCACGGATGTTGCGCATCCTGTGTAGCTGAAAAAACTTCTGCAAGACTAGCCCTTGGACCTCTTTATGAAAAGAAGAACGACACTCCTGATATGTGAGGTGGCATGGATAGGGTCCCAATCAAACAAAGTTGTTGATTAGCCATTGAACCTTTCAGGTCATGTGATCAGTCACATTCCTGGAAGGAATTTCAAGATGTGGTAATGTATACGATGGATGAGTGTACATATATATATATATATATATATATATAAGTGTTTGTGTGTGTGGAGCTGCATGAGTATATAAGAGAGCTGTTGGTGTATGTAAGAAAGCTGTGTACAAGTATGTAGCAAAACAGTGCGTGTATGTAACAGAGGTGTGAGTGCATACTTCAAAGCTGTAGAAAAGCTATATGTGTTAGAACTGTGTTTGTGTATGGAGGAGAGTTGTGTGTGTATTTCGGAAAATTGCGTGTGTGATAGTAGTAGAGTTGTGTGTATGCAGGAGAGATGTGTGTATGTAGGAAAGAGGGTGGAAACTTATCAATGCTATAGGACCTATGCAAGAACCTAACATGATCAAATTTGACTCATGACAATACAGCTTTAAAAAATGCATTGGCAGCAATTGTACCGATCATCTACTTTCAATGAATTATCAGCAAATTGGTGAAAGTACACCTATTAAAAAAAAAATAACAGCCTCCTCCATATCCCCTCTAGCTGTCCTGTCCATCACCAAGATAGGTGCGTTTTCTGCCATTTTAGGTAGAAGTAATGTTCAACCAATTTGCTTCTAATTTAGACAAAGTAGTAGGAAAGTTTATCAAACAAACTCTACATATGAGCTCTATCTATTTTACAATACGTGTAATATGTATTCACAAAATGTCCATTTTCTATATGTGTGAACTTCACATCTTTTTTTTTTTTAGTAAGTTTTAGTGCATGATGAGGTGGTGTTTACCTATAGGATCCACCATCTCTTGGACTGGGCACCATTGATGGTATTTATTGGGCCCCACGTTCTTAAGTAAATCTCAATATTGCTTCAAAAAGGTAGCTATGCATATACAGTTTACAGACAGAATGTTAACATATTAAGCAAGAGTGTGACAACTTATCAGTGCTAAATGTGCCATAAAAAAACCCAGCATGTAAAATTCTTAGCTTTGACAAGTGACAACATATCTGGCAAAATGCATTGTAAACCAAATGTAATTTTTAGCTGCAGTAAATTTTAGACAATCAAAATGATGTTAAAATGTGTGTGTTTCTTACAGTCTAGAGGCTGCTTATTCTGATGGAGGAAAACACTGACAGCATCCTTCATGATCACTGAAAGAACTGTTCTCCTTTCTCCTGCCCCACACTGATCTATCTGATCGGTGCAGTGCAGGGGAGAAAGTCACCAGGACTTGCACGGATGTTGCGCATCCTGTGTAGCTGAAAAAACTTCTGCAAGACTAGCCCTTGGACCTCTTTATGAAAAGAAGAACGACACTCCTGATATGTGAGGTGGCATGGATAGGGTCCCAATCAAACAAAGTTGTTGATTAGCCATTGAACCTTTCAGGTCATGTGATCAGTCACATTCCTGGAAGGAATTTCAAGATGTGGTAATGTATACGATGGATGAGTGTACATATATATATATATATATATATATATAAGTGTTTGTGTGTGTGGAGCTGCATGAGTATATAAGAGAGCTGTTGGTGTATGTAAGAAAGCTGTGTACAAGTATGTAGCAAAACAGTGCGTGTATGTAACAGAGGTGTGAGTGCATACTTCAAAGCTGTAGAAAAGCTATATGTGTTAGAACTGTGTTTGTGTATGGAGGAGAGTTGTGTGTGTATTTCGGAAAATTGCGTGTGTGATAGTAGTAGAGTTGTGTGTATGCAGGAGAGATGTGTGTATGTAGGAAAGAGGGTGGAAACTTATCAATGCTATAGGACCTATGCAAGAACCTAACATGATCAAATTTGACTCATGACAATACAGCTTTAAAAAATGCATTGGCAGCAATTGTACCGATCATCTACTTTCAATGAATTATCAGCAAATTGGTGAAAGTACACCTATTAAAAAAAAAATAACAGCCTCCTCCATATCCCCTCTAGCTGTCCTGTCCATCACCAAGATAGGTGCGTTTTCTGCCATTTTAGGTAGAAGTAATGTTCAACCAATTTGCTTCTAATTTAGACAAAGTAGTAGGAAAGTTTATCAAACAAACTCTACATATGAGCTCTATCTATTTTACAATACGTGTAATATGTATTCACAAAATGTCCATTTTCTATATGTGTGAACTTCACATCTTTTTTTTTTTTAGTAAGTTTTAGTGCATGATGAGGTGGTGTTTACCTATAGGATCCACCATCTCTTGGACTGGGCACCATTGATGGTATTTATTGGGCCCCACGTTCTTAAGTAAATCTCAATATTGCTTCAAAAAGGTAGCTATGCATATACAGTTTACAGACAGAATGTTAACATATTAAGCTAGAGTGTGACAACTTATCAGTGCTAAATGTGCCATAAAAAAACCCAGCATGTAAAATTCTTAGCTTTGACAAGTGACAACATATCTGGCAAAATGCATTGTAAACCAAATGTAATTTTTAGCTGCAGTAAATTTTAGACAATCAAAATGATGTTAAAATGTGTGTGTTTCTTACAGTCTAGAGGCTGCTTATTCTGATGGAGGAAAACACTGACAGCATCCTTCATGATCACTGAAAGAACTGTTCTCCTTTCTCCTGCCCCACACTGATCTATCTGATCGGTGCAGTGCAGGGGAGAAAGTCACCAGGACTTGCACGGATGTTGCGCATCCTGTGTAGCTGAAAAAACTTCTGCAAGACTAGCCCTTGGACCTCTTTATGAAAAGAAGAACGACACTCCTGATATGTGAGGTGGCATGGATAGGGTCCCAATCAAACAAAGTTGTTGATTAGCCATTGAACCTTTCAGGTCATGTGATCAGTCACATTCCTGGAAGGAATTTCAAGATGTGGTAATGTATACGATGGATGAGTGTACATATATATATATATATAAGTGTTTGTGTGTGTGGAGCTGCATGAGTATATAAGAGAGCTGTTGGTGTATGTAAGAAAGCTGTGTACAAGTATGTAGCAAAACAGTGCGTGTATGTAACAGAGGTGTGAGTGCATACTTCAAAGCTGTAGAAAAGCTATATGTGTTAGAACTGTGTTTGTGTATGGAGGAGAGTTGTGTGTGTATTTCGGAAAATTGCGTGTGTGATAGTAGTAGAGTTGTGTGTATGCAGGAGAGATGTGTGTATGTAGGAAAGAGGGTGGAAACTTATCAATGCTATAGGACCTATGCAAGAACCTAACATGATCAAATTTGACTCATGACAATACAGCTTTAAAAAATGCATTGGCAGCAATTGTACCGATCATCTACTTTCAATGAATTATCAGCAAATTGGTGAAAGTACACCTATTAAAAAAAAAATAACAGCCTCCTCCATATCCCCTCTAGCTGTCCTGTCCATCACCAAGATAGGTGCGTTTTCTGCCATTTTAGGTAGAAGTAATGTTCAACCAATTTGCTTCTAATTTAGACAAAGTAGTAGGAAAGTTTATCAAACAAACTCTACATATGAGCTCTATCTATTTTACAATACGTGTAATATGTATTCACAAAATGTCCATTTTCTATATGTGTGAACTTCACATCTTTTTTTTTTTTAGTAAGTTTTAGTGCATGATGAGGTGGTGTTTACCTATAGGATCCACCATCTCTTGGACTGGGCACCATTGATGGTATTTATTGGGCCCCACGTTCTTAAGTAAATCTCAATATTGCTTCAAAAAGGTAGCTATGCATATACAGTTTACAGACAGAATGTTAACATATTAAGC
This sequence comes from Phyllobates terribilis, assembly GCF_046119375.1. Classification (NCBI taxonomy): domain Eukaryota; kingdom Metazoa; phylum Chordata; class Amphibia; order Anura; family Dendrobatidae; genus Phyllobates; species Phyllobates terribilis. The sequence continues at coordinate 214,130 of NW_027364157.1, read as the reverse complement.
AAGAGTGTGACAACTTATCAGTGCTAAATGTGCCATAAAAAAACCCAGCATGTAAAATTCTTAGCTTTGACAAGTGACAACATATCTGGCAAAATGCATTGTAAACCAAATGTAATTTTTAGCTGCAGTAAATTTTAGACAATCAAAATGATGTTAAAATGTGTGTGTTTCTTACAGTCTAGAGGCTGCTTATTCTGATGGAGGAAAACACTGACAGCATCCTTCATGATCACTGAAAGAACTGTTCTCCTTTCTCCTGCCCCACACTGATCTATCTGATCGGTGCAGTGCAGGGGAGAAAGTCACCAGGACTTGCACGGATGTTGCGCATCCTGTGTAGCTGAAAAAACTTCTGCAAGACTAGCCCTTGGACCTCTTTATGAAAAGAAGAACGACACTCCTGATATGTGAGGTGGCATGGATAGGGTCCCAATCAAACAAAGTTGTTGATTAGCCATTGAACCTTTCAGGTCATGTGATCAGTCACATTCCTGGAAGGAATTTCAAGATGTGGTAATGTATACGATGGATGAGTGTACATATATATATATATATATATATAAGTGTTTGTGTGTGTGGAGCTGCATGAGTATATAAGAGAGCTGTTGGTGTATGTAAGAAAGCTGTGTACAAGTATGTAGCAAAACAGTGCGTGTATGTAACAGAGGTGTGAGTGCATACTTCAAAGCTGTAGAAAAGCTATATGTGTTAGAACTGTGTTTGTGTATGGAGGAGAGTTGTGTGTGTATTTCGGAAAATTGCGTGTGTGATAGTAGTAGAGTTGTGTGTATGCAGGAGAGATGTGTGTATGTAGGAAAGAGGGTGGAAACTTATCAATGCTATAGGACCTATGCAAGAACCTAACATGATCAAATTTGACTCATGACAATACAGCTTTAAAAAATGCATTGGCAGCAATTGTACCGATCATCTACTTTCAATGAATTATCAGCAAATTGGTGAAAGTACACCTATTAAAAAAAAAATAACAGCCTCCTCCATATCCCCTCTAGCTGTCCTGTCCATCACCAAGATAGGTGCGTTTTCTGCCATTTTAGGTAGAAGTAATGTTCAACCAATTTGCTTCTAATTTAGACAAAGTAGTAGGAAAGTTTATCAAACAAACTCTACATATGAGCTCTATCTATTTTACAATACGTGTAATATGTATTCACAAAATGTCCATTTTCTATATGTGTGAACTTCACATCTTTTTTTTTTTTAGTAAGTTTTAGTGCATGATGAGGTGGTGTTTACCTATAGGATCCACCATCTCTTGGACTGGGCACCATTGATGGTATTTATTGGGCCCCACGTTCTTAAGTAAATCTCAATATTGCTTCAAAAAGGTAGCTATGCATATACAGTTTACAGACAGAATGTTAACATATTAAGCAAGAGTGTGACAACTTATCAGTGCTAAATGTGCCATAAAAAAACCCAGCATGTAAAATTCTTAGCTTTGACAAGTGACAACATATCTGGCAAAATGCATTGTAAACCAAATGTAATTTTTAGCTGCAGTAAATTTTAGACAATCAAAATGATGTTAAAATGTGTGTGTTTCTTACAGTCTAGAGGCTGCTTATTCTGATGGAGGAAAACACTGACAGCATCCTTCATGATCACTGAAAGAACTGTTCTCCTTTCTCCTGCCCCACACTGATCTATCTGATCGGTGCAGTGCAGGGGAGAAAGTCACCAGGACTTGCACGGATGTTGCGCATCCTGTGTAGCTGAAAAAACTTCTGCAAGACTAGCCCTTGGACCTCTTTATGAAAAGAAGAACGACACTCCTGATATGTGAGGTGGCATGGATAGGGTCCCAATCAAACAAAGTTGTTGATTAGCCATTGAACCTTTCAGGTCATGTGATCAGTCACATTCCTGGAAGGAATTTCAAGATGTGGTAATGTATACGATGGATGAGTGTACATATATATATATATATATATATGTATAAGTGTTTGTGTGTGTGGAGCTGCATGAGTATATAAGAGAGCTGTTGGTGTATGTAAGAAAGCTGTGTACAAGTATGTAGCAAAACAGTGCGTGTATGTAACAGAGGTGTGAGTGCATACTTCAAAGCTGTAGAAAAGCTATATGTGTTAGAACTGTGTTTGTGTATGGAGGAGAGTTGTGTGTGTATTTCGGAAAATTGCGTGTGTGATAGTAGTAGAGTTGTGTGTATGCAGGAGAGATGTGTGTATGTAGGAAAGAGGGTGGAAACTTATCAATGCTATAGGACCTATGCAAGAACCTAACATGATCAAATTTGACTCATGACAATACAGCTTTAAAAAATGCATTGGCAGCAATTGTACCGATCATCTACTTTCAATGAATTATCAGCAAATTGGTGAAAGTACACCTATTAAAAAAAAAATAACAGCCTCCTCCATATCCCCTCTAGCTGTCCTGTCCATCACCAAGATAGGTGCGTTTTCTGCCATTTTAGGTAGAAGTAATGTTCAACCAATTTGCTTCTAATTTAGACAAAGTAGTAGGAAAGTTTATCAAACAAACTCTACATATGAGCTCTATCTATTTTACAATACGTGTAATATGTATTCACAAAATGTCCATTTTCTATATGTGTGAACTTCACATCTTTTTTTTTTTTAGTAAGTTTTAGTGCATGATGAGGTGGTGTTTACCTATAGGATCCACCATCTCTTGGACTGGGCACCATTGATGGTATTTATTGGGCCCCACGTTCTTAAGTAAATCTCAATATTGCTTCAAAAAGGTAGCTATGCATATACAGTTTACAGACAGAATGTTAACATATTAAGCTAGAGTGTGACAACTTATCAGTGCTAAATGTGCCATAAAAAAACCCAGCATGTAAAATTCTTAGCTTTGACAAGTGACAACATATCTGGCAAAATGCATTGTAAACCAAATGTAATTTTTAGCTGCAGTAAATTTTAGACAATCAAAATGATGTTAAAATGTGTGTGTTTCTTACAGTCTAGAGGCTGCTTATTCTGATGGAGGAAAACACTGACAGCATCCTTCATGATCACTGAAAGAACTGTTCTCCTTTCTCCTGCCCCACACTGATCTATCTGATCGGTGCAGTGCAGGGGAGAAAGTCACCAGGACTTGCACGGATGTTGCGCATCCTGTGTAGCTGAAAAAACTTCTGCAAGACTAGCCCTTGGACCTCTTTATGAAAAGAAGAACGACACTCCTGATATGTGAGGTGGCATGGATAGGGTCCCAATCAAACAAAGTTGTTGATTAGCCATTGAACCTTTCAGGTCATGTGATCAGTCACATTCCTGGAAGGAATTTCAAGATGTGGTAATGTATACGATGGATGAGTGTACATATATATATATATATATATATAAGTGTTTGTGTGTGTGGAGCTGCATGAGTATATAAGAGAGCTGTTGGTGTATGTAAGAAAGCTGTGTACAAGTATGTAGCAAAACAGTGCGTGTATGTAACAGAGGTGTGAGTGCATACTTCAAAGCTGTAGAAAAGCTATATGTGTTAGAACTGTGTTTGTGTATGGAGGAGAGTTGTGTGTGTATTTCGGAAAATTGCGTGTGTGATAGTAGTAGAGTTGTGTGTATGCAGGAGAGATGTGTGTATGTAGGAAAGAGGGTGGAAACTTATCAATGCTATAGGACCTATGCAAGAACCTAACATGATCAAATTTGACTCATGACAATACAGCTTTAAAAAATGCATTGGCAGCAATTGTACCGATCATCTACTTTCAATGAATTATCAGCAAATTGGTGAAAGTACACCTATTAAAAAAAAAATAACAGCCTCCTCCATATCCCCTCTAGCTGTCCTGTCCATCACCAAGATAGGTGCGTTTTCTGCCATTTTAGGTAGAAGTAATGTTCAACCAATTTGCTTCTAATTTAGACAAAGTAGTAGGAAAGTTTATCAAACAAACTCTACATATGAGCTCTATCTATTTTACAATATGTGTAATATGTATTCACAAAATGTCCATTTTCTATATGTGTGAACTTCACATCTTTTTTTTTTTTAGTAAGTTTTAGTGCATGATGAGGTGGTGTTTACCTATAGGATCCACCATCTCTTGGACTGGGCACCATTGATGGTATTTATTGGGCCCCACGTTCTTAAGTAAATCTCAATATTGCTTCAAAAAGGTAGCTATGCATATACAGTTTACAGACAGAATGTTAACATATTAAGCAAGAGTGTGACAACTTATCAGTGCTAAATGTGCCATAAAAAAACCCAGCATGTAAAATTCTTAGCTTTGACAAGTGACAACATATCTGGCAAAATGCATTGTAAACCAAATGTAATTTTTAGCTGCAGTAAATTTTAGACAATCAAAATGATGTTAAAATGTGTGTGTTTCTTACAGTCTAGAGGCTGCTTATTCTGATGGAGGAAAACACTGACAGCATCCTTCATGATCACTGAAAGAACTGTTCTCCTTTCTCCTGCCCCACACTGATCTATCTGATCGGTGCAGTGCAGGGGAGAAAGTCACCAGGACTTGCACGGATGTTGCGCATCCTGTGTAGCTGAAAAAACTTCTGCAAGACTAGCCCTTGGACCTCTTTATGAAAAGAAGAACGACACTCCTGATATGTGAGGTGGCATGGATAGGGTCCCAATCAAACAAAGTTGTTGATTAGCCATTGAACCTTTCAGGTCATGTGATCAGTCACATTCCTGGAAGGAATTTCAAGATGTGGTAATGTATACGATGGATGAGTGTACATATATATATATATATATATAAGTGTTTGTGTGTGTGGAGCTGCATGAGTATATAAGAGAGCTGTTGGTGTATGTAAGAAAGCTGTGTACAAGTATGTAGCAAAACAGTGCGTGTATGTAACAGAGGTGTGAGTGCATACTTCAAAGCTGTAGAAAAGCTATATGTGTTAGAACTGTGTTTGTGTATGGAGGAGAGTTGTGTGTGTATTTCGGAAAATTGCGTGTGTGATAGTAGTAGAGTTGTGTGTATGCAGGAGAGATGTGTGTATGTAGGAAAGAGGGTGGAAACTTATCAATGCTATAGGACCTATGCAAGAACCTAACATGATCAAATTTGACTCATGACAATACAGCTTTAAAAAATGCATTGGCAGCAATTGTACCGATCATCTACTTTCAATGAATTATCAGCAAATTGGTGAAAGTACACCTATTAAAAAAAAAATAACAGCCTCCTCCATATCCCCTCTAGCTGTCCTGTCCATCACCAAGATAGGTGCGTTTTCTGCCATTTTAGGTAGAAGTAATGTTCAACCAATTTGCTTCTAATTTAGACAAAGTAGTAGGAAAGTTTATCAAACAAACTCTACATATGAGCTCTATCTATTTTACAATACGTGTAATATGTATTCACAAAATGTCCATTTTCTATATGTGTGAACTCCACATCTTTTTTTTTTTTAGTAAGTTTTAGTGCATGATGAGGTGGTGTTTACCTATAGGATCCACCATCTCTTGGACTGGGCACCATTGATGGTATTTATTGGGCCCCACGTTCTTAAGTAAATCTCAATATTGCTTCAAAAAGGTAGCTATGCATATACAGTTTACAGACAGAATGTTAACATATTAAGCAAGAGTGTGACAACTTATCAGTGCTAAATGTGCCATAAAAAAACCCAGCATGTAAAATTCTTAGCTTTGACAAGTGACAACATATCTGGCAAAATGCATTGTAAACCAAATGTAATTTTTAGCTGCAGTAAATTTTAGACAATCAAAATGATGTTAAAATGTGTGTGTTTCTTACAGTCTAGAGGCTGCTTATTCTGATGGAGGAAAACACTGACAGCATCCTTCATGATCACTGAAAGAACTGTTCTCCTTTCTCCTGCCCCACACTGATCTATCTGATCGGTGCAGTGCAGGGGAGAAAGTCACCAGGACTTGCACGGATGTTGCGCATCCTGTGTAGCTGAAAAAACTTCTGCAAGACTAGCCCTTGGACCTCTTTATGAAAAGAAGAACGACACTCCTGATATGTGAGGTGGCATGGATAGGGTCCCAATCAAACAAAGTTGTTGATTAGCCATTGAACCTTTCAGGTCATGTGATCAGTCACATTCCTGGAAGGAATTTCAAGATGTGGTAATGTATACGATGGATGAGTGTACATATATATATATATATATATAAGTGTTTGTGTGTGTGGAGCTGCATGAGTATATAAGAGAGCTGTTGGTGTATGTAAGAAAGCTGTGTACAAGTATGTAGCAAAACAGTGCGTGTATGTAACAGAGGTGTGAGTGCATACTTCAAAGCTGTAGAAAAGCTATATGTGTTAGAACTGTGTTTGTGTATGGAGGAGAGTTGTGTGTGTATTTCGGAAAATTGCGTGTGTGATAGTAGTAGAGTTGTGTGTATGCAGGAGAGATGTGTGTATGTAGGAAAGAGGGTGGAAACTTATCAATGCTATAGGACCTATGCAAGAACCTAACATGATCAAATTTGACTCATGACAATACAGCTTTAAAAAATGCATTGGCAGCAATTGTACCGATCATCTACTTTCAATGAATTATCAGCAAATTGGTGAAAGTACACCTATTAAAAAAAAAATAACAGCCTCCTCCATATCCCCTCTAGCTGTCCTGTCCATCACCAAGATAGGTGCGTTTTCTGCCATTTTAGGTAGAAGTAATGTTCAACCAATTTGCTTCTAATTTAGACAAAGTAGTAGGAAAGTTTATCAAACAAACTCTACATATGAGCTCTATCTATTTTACAATACGTGTAATATGTATTCACAAAATGTCCATTTTCTATATGTGTGAACTTCACATCTTTTTTTTTTTTAGTAAGTTTTAGTGCATGATGAGGTGGTGTTTACCTATAGGATCCACCATCTCTTGGACTGGGCACCATTGATGGTATTTATTGGGCCCCACGTTCTTAAGTAAATCTCAATATTGCTTCAAAAAGGTAGCTATGCATATACAGTTTACAGACAGAATGTTAACATATTAAGCAAGAGTGTGACAACTTATCAGTGCTAAATGTGCCATAAAAAAACCCAGCATGTAAAATTCTTAGCTTTGACAAGTGACAACATATCTGGCAAAATGCATTGTAAACCAAATGTAATTTTTAGCTGCAGTAAATTTTAGACAATCAAAATGATGTTAAAATGTGTGTGTTTCTTACAGTCTAGAGGCTGCTTATTCTGATGGAGGAAAACACTGACAGCATCCTTCATGATCACTGAAAGAACTGTTCTCCTTTCTCCTGCCCCACACTGATCTATCTGATCGGTGCAGTGCAGGGGAGAAAGTCACCAGGACTTGCACGGATGTTGCGCATCCTGTGTAGCTGAAAAAACTTCTGCAAGACTAGCCCTTGGACCTCTTTATGAAAAGAAGAACGACACTCCTGATATGTGAGGTGGCATGGATAGGGTCCCAATCAAACAAAGTTGTTGATTAGCCATTGAACCTTTCAGGTCATGTGATCAGTCACATTCCTGGAAGGAATTTCAAGATGTGGTAATGTATACGATGGATGAGTGTACATATATATATATATATATATAAGTGTTTGTGTGTGTGGAGCTGCATGAGTATATAAGAGAGCTGTTGGTGTATGTAAGAAAGCTGTGTACAAGTATGTAGCAAAACAGTGCGTGTATGTAACAGAGGTGTGAGTGCATACTTCAAAGCTGTAGAAAAGCTATATGTGTTAGAACTGTGTTTGTGTATGGAGGAGAGTTGTGTGTGTATTTCGGAAAATTGCGTGTGTGATAGTAGTAGAGTTGTGTGTATGCAGGAGAGATGTGTGTATGTAGGAAAGAGGGTGGAAACTTATCAATGCTATAGGACCTATGCAAGAACCTAACATGATCAAATTTGACTCATGACAATACAGCTTTAAAAAATGCATTGGCAGCAATTGTACCGATCATCTACTTTCAATGAATTATCAGCAAATTGGTGAAAGTACACCTATTAAAAAAAAAATAACAGCCTCCTCCATATCCCCTCTAGCTGTCCTGTCCATCACCAAGATAGGTGCGTTTTCTGCCATTTTAGGTAGAAGTAATGTTCAACCAATTTGCTTCTAATTTAGACAAAGTAGTAGGAAAGTTTATCAAACAAACTCTACATATGAGCTCTATCTATTTTACAATATGTGTAATATGTATTCACAAAATGTCCATTTTCTATATGTGTGAACTTCACATCTTTTTTTTTTTTAGTAAGTTTTAGTGCATGATGAGGTGGTGTTTACCTATAGGATCCACCATCTCTTGGACTGGGCACCATTGATGGTATTTATTGGGCCCCACGTTCTTAAGTAAATCTCAATATTGCTTCAAAAAGGTAGCTATGCATATACAGTTTACAGACAGAATGTTAACATATTAAGCAAGAGTGTGACAACTTATCAGTGCTAAATGTGCCATAAAAAAACCCAGCATGTAAAATTCTTAGCTTTGACAAGTGACAACATATCTGGCAAAATGCATTGTAAACCAAATGTAATTTTTAGCTGCAGTAAATTTTAGACAATCAAAATGATGTTAAAATGTGTGTGTTTCTTACAGTCTAGAGGCTGCTTATTCTGATGGAGGAAAACACTGACAGCATCCTTCATGATCACTGAAAGAACTGTTCTCCTTTCTCCTGCCCCACACTGATCTATCTGATCGGTGCAGTGCAGGGGAGAAAGTCACCAGGACTTGCACGGATGTTGCGCATCCTGTGTAGCTGAAAAAACTTCTGCAAGACTAGCCCTTGGACCTCTTTATGAAAAGAAGAACGACACTCCTGATATGTGAGGTGGCATGGATAGGGTCCCAATCAAACAAAGTTGTTGATTAGCCATTGAACCTTTCAGGTCATGTGATCAGTCACATTCCTGGAAGGAATTTCAAGATGTGGTAATGTATACGATGGATGAGTGTACATATATATATATATATATATATATATATATATAAGTGTTTGTGTGTGTGGAGCTGCATGAGTATATAAGAGAGCTGTTGGTGTATGTAAGAAAGCTGTGTACAAGTATGTAGCAAAACAGTGCGTGTATGTAACAGAGGTGTGAGTGCATACTTCAAAGCTGTAGAAAAGCTATATGTGTTAGAACTGTGTTTGTGTATGGAGGAGAGTTGTGTGTGTATTTCGGAAAATTGCGTGTGTGATAGTAGTAGAGTTGTGTGTATGCAGGAGAGATGTGTGTATGTAGGAAAGAGGGTGGAAACTTATCAATGCTATAGGACCTATGCAAGAACCTAACATGATCAAATTTGACTCATGACAATACAGCTTTAAAAAATGCATTGGCAGCAATTGTACCGATCATCTACTTTCAATGAATTATCAGCAAATTGGTGAAAGTACACCTATTAAAAAAAAAATAACAGCCTCCTCCATATCCCCTCTAGCTGTCCTGTCCATCACCAAGATAGGTGCGTTTTCTGCCATTTTAGGTAGAAGTAATGTTCAACCAATTTGCTTCTAATTTAGACAAAGTAGTAGGAAAGTTTATCAAACAAACTCTACATATGAGCTCTATCTATTTTACAATACGTGTAATATGTATTCACAAAATGTCCATTTTCTATATGTGTGAACTTCACATCTTTTTTTTTTTTAGTAAGTTTTAGTGCATGATGAGGTGGTGTTTACCTATAGGATCCACCATCTCTTGGACTGGGCACCATTGATGGTATTTATTGGGCCCCACGTTCTTAAGTAAATCTCAATATTGCTTCAAAAAGGTAGCTATGCATATACAGTTTACAGACAGAATGTTAACATATTAAGCAAGAGTGTGACAACTTATCAGTGCTAAATGTGCCATAAAAAAACCCAGCATGTAAAATTCTTAGCTTTGACAAGTGACAACATATCTGGCAAAATGCATTGTAAACCAAATGTAATTTTTAGCTGCAGTAAATTTTAGACAATCAAAATGATGTTAAAATGTGTGTGTTTCTTACAGTCTAGAGGCTGCTTATTCTGATGGAGGAAAACACTGACAGCATCCTTCATGATCACTGAAAGAACTGTTCTCCTTTCTCCTGCCCCACACTGATCTATCTGATCGGTGCAGTGCAGGGGAGAAAGTCACCAGGACTTGCACGGATGTTGCGCATCCTGTGTAGCTGAAAAAACTTCTGCAAGACTAGCCCTTGGACCTCTTTATGAAAAGAAGAACGACACTCCTGATATGTGAGGTGGCATGGATAGGGTCCCAATCAAACAAAGTTGTTGATTAGCCATTGAACCTTTCAGGTCATGTGATCAGTCACATTCCTGGAAGGAATTTCAAGATGTGGTAATGTATACGATGGATGAGTGTACATATATATATATATATATATAAGTGTTTGTGTGTGTGGAGCTGCATGAGTATATAAGAGAGCTGTTGGTGTATGTAAGAAAGCTGTGTACAAGTATGTAGCAAAACAGTGCGTGTATGTAACAGAGGTGTGAGTGCATACTTCAAAGCTGTAGAAAAGCTATATGTGTTAGAACTGTGTTTGTGTATGGAGGAGAGTTGTGTGTGTATTTCGGAAAATTGCGTGTGTGATAGTAGTAGAGTTGTGTGTATGCAGGAGAGATGTGTGTATGTAGGAAAGAGGGTGGAAACTTATCAATGCTATAGGACCTATGCAAGAACCTAACATGATCAAATTTGACTCATGACAATACAGCTTTAAAAAATGCATTGGCAGCAATTGTACCGATCATCTACTTTCAATGAATTATCAGCAAATTGGTGAAAGTACACCTATTAAAAAAAAAATAACAGCCTCCTCCATATCCCCTCTAGCTGTCCTGTCCATCACCAAGATAGGTGCGTTTTCTGCCATTTTAGGTAGAAGTAATGTTCAACCAATTTGCTTCTAATTTAGACAAAGTAGTAGGAAAGTTTATCAAACAAACTCTACATATGAGCTCTATCTATTTTACAATACGTGTAATATGTATTCACAAAATGTCCATTTTCTATATGTGTGAACTTCACATCTTTTTTTTTTTTAGTAAGTTTTAGTGCATGATGAGGTGGTGTTTACCTATAGGATCCACCATCTCTTGGACTGGGCACCATTGATGGTATTTATTGGGCCCCACGTTCTTAAGTAAATCTCAATATTGCTTCAAAAAGGTAGCTATGCATATACAGTTTACAGACAGAATGTTAACATATTAAGCAAGAGTGTGACAACTTATCAGTGCTAAATGTGCCATAAAAAAACCCAGCATGTAAAATTCTTAGCTTTGACAAGTGACAACATATCTGGCAAAATGCATTGTAAACCAAATGTAATTTTTAGCTGCAGTAAATTTTAGACAATCAAAATGATGTTAAAATGTGTGTGTTTCTTACAGTCTAGAGGCTGCTTATTCTGATGGAGGAAAACACTGACAGCATCCTTCATGATCACTGAAAGAACTGTTCTCCTTTCTCCTGCCCCACACTGATCTATCTGATCGGTGCAGTGCAGGGGAGAAAGTCACCAGGACTTGCACGGATGTTGCGCATCCTGTGTAGCTGAAAAAACTTCTGCAAGACTAGCCCTTGGACCTCTTTATGAAAAGAAGAACGACACTCCTGATATGTGAGGTGGCATGGATAGGGTCCCAATCAAACAAAGTTGTTGATTAGCCATTGAACCTTTCAGGTCATGTGATCAGTCACATTCCTGGAAGGAATTTCAAGATGTGGTAATGTATACGATGGATGAGTGTACATATATATATATATATATATAAGTGTTTGTGTGTGTGGAGCTGCATGAGTATATAAGAGAGCTGTTGGTGTATGTAAGAAAGCTGTGTACAAGTATGTAGCAAAACAGTGCGTGTATGTAACAGAGGTGTGAGTGCATACTTCAAAGCTGTAGAAAAGCTATATGTGTTAGAACTGTGTTTGTGTATGGAGGAGAGTTGTGTGTGTATTTCGGAAAATTGCGTGTGTGATAGTAGTAGAGTTGTGTGTATGCAGGAGAGATGTGTGTATGTAGGAAAGAGGGTGGAAACTTATCAATGCTATAGGACCTATGCAAGAACCTAACATGATCAAATTTGACTCATGACAATACAGCTTTAAAAAATGCATTGGCAGCAATTGTACCGATCATCTACTTTCAATGAATTATCAGCAAATTGGTGAAAGTACACCTATTAAAAAAAAAATAACAGCCTCCTCCATATCCCCTCTAGCTGTCCTGTCCATCACCAAGATAGGTGCGTTTTCTGCCATTTTAGGTAGAAGTAATGTTCAACCAATTTGCTTCTAATTTAGACAAAGTAGTAGGAAAGTTTATCAAACAAACTCTACATATGAGCTCTATCTATTTTACAATATGTGTAATATGTATTCACAAAATGTCCATTTTCTATATGTGTGAACTTCACATCTTTTTTTTTTTTAGTAAGTTTTAGTGCATGATGAGGTGGTGTTTACCTATAGGATCCACCATCTCTTGGACTGGGCACCATTGATGGTATTTATTGGGCCCCACGTTCTTAAGTAAATCTCAATATTGCTTCAAAAAGGTAGCTATGCATATACAGTTTACAGACAGAATGTTAACATATTAAGCAAGAGTGTGACAACTTATCAGTGCTAAATGTGCCATAAAAAAACCCAGCATGTAAAATTCTTAGCTTTGACAAGTGACAACATATCTGGCAAAATGCATTGTAAACCAAATGTAATTTTTAGCTGCAGTAAATTTTAGACAATCAAAATGATGTTAAAATGTGTGTGTTTCTTACAGTCTAGAGGCTGCTTATTCTGATGGAGGAAAACACTGACAGCATCCTTCATGATCACTGAAAGAACTGTTCTCCTTTCTCCTGCCCCACACTGATCTATCTGATCGGTGCAGTGCAGGGGAGAAAGTCACCAGGACTTGCACGGATGTTGCGCATCCTGTGTAGCTGAAAAAACTTCTGCAAGACTAGCCCTTGGACCTCTTTATGAAAAGAAGAACGACACTCCTGATATGTGAGGTGGCATGGATAGGGTCCCAATCAAACAAAGTTGTTGATTAGCCATTGAACCTTTCAGGTCATGTGATCAGTCACATTCCTGGAAGGAATTTCAAGATGTGGTAATGTATACGATGGATGAGTGTACATATATATATATATATATATATAAGTGTTTGTGTGTGTGGAGCTGCATGAGTATATAAGAGAGCTGTTGGTGTATGTAAGAAAGCTGTGTACAAGTATGTAGCAAAACAGTGCGTGTATGTAACAGAGGTGTGAGTGCATACTTCAAAGCTGTAGAAAAGCTATATGTGTTAGAACTGTGTTTGTGTATGGAGGAGAGTTGTGTGTGTATTTCGGAAAATTGCGTGTGTGATAGTAGTAGAGTTGTGTGTATGCAGGAGAGATGTGTGTATGTAGGAAAGAGGGTGGAAACTTATCAATGCTATAGGACCTATGCAAGAACCTAACATGATCAAATTTGACTCATGACAATACAGCTTTAAAAAATGCATTGGCAGCAATTGTACCGATCATCTACTTTCAATGAATTATCAGCAAATTGGTGAAAGTACACCTATTAAAAAAAAAATAACAGCCTCCTCCATATCCCCTCTAGCTGTCCTGTCCATCACCAAGATAGGTGCGTTTTCTGCCATTTTAGGTAGAAGTAATGTTCAACCAATTTGCTTCTAATTTAGACAAAGTAGTAGGAAAGTTTATCAAACAAACTCTACATATGAGCTCTATCTATTTTACAATACGTGTAATATGTATTCACAAAATGTCCATTTTCTATATGTGTGAACTTCACATCTTTTTTTTTTTTAGTAAGTTTTAGTGCATGATGAGGTGGTGTTTACCTATAGGATCCACCATCTCTTGGACTGGGCACCATTGATGGTATTTATTGGGCCCCACGTTCTTAAGTAAATCTCAATATTGCTTCAAAAAGGTAGCTATGCATATACAGTTTACAGACAGAATGTTAACATATTAAGCAAGAGTGTGACAACTTATCAGTGCTAAATGTGCCATAAAAAAACCCAGCATGTAAAATTCTTAGCTTTGACAAGTGACAACATATCTGGCAAAATGCATTGTAAACCAAATGTAATTTTTAGCTGCAGTAAATTTTAGACAATCAAAATGATGTTAAAATGTGTGTGTTTCTTACAGTCTAGAGGCTGCTTATTCTGATGGAGGAAAACACTGACAGCATCCTTCATGATCACTGAAAGAACTGTTCTCCTTTCTCCTGCCCCACACTGATCTATCTGATCGGTGCAGTGCAGGGGAGAAAGTCACCAGGACTTGCACGGATGTTGCGCATCCTGTGTAGCTGAAAAAACTTCTGCAAGACTAGCCCTTGGACCTCTTTATGAAAAGAAGAACGACACTCCTGATATGTGAGGTGGCATGGATAGGGTCCCAATCAAACAAAGTTGTTGATTAGCCATTGAACCTTTCAGGTCATGTGATCAGTCACATTCCTGGAAGGAATTTCAAGATGTGGTAATGTATACGATGGATGAGTGTACATATATATATATATATATATAAGTGTTTGTGTGTGTGGAGCTGCATGAGTATATAAGAGAGCTGTTGGTGTATGTAAGAAAGCTGTGTACAAGTATGTAGCAAAACAGTGCGTGTATGTAACAGAGGTGTGAGTGCATACTTCAAAGCTGTAGAAAAGCTATATGTGTTAGAACTGTGTTTGTGTATGGAGGAGAGTTGTGTGTGTATTTCGGAAAATTGCGTGTGTGATAGTAGTAGAGTTGTGTGTATGCAGGAGAGATGTGTGTATGTAGGAAAGAGGGTGGAAACTTATCAATGCTATAGGACCTATGCAAGAACCTAACATGATCAAATTTGACTCATGACAATACAGCTTTAAAAAATGCATTGGCAGCAATTGTACCGATCATCTACTTTCAATGAATTATCAGCAAATTGGTGAAAGTACACCTATTAAAAAAAAAATAACAGCCTCCTCCATATCCCCTCTAGCTGTCCTGTCCATCACCAAGATAGGTGCGTTTTCTGCCATTTTAGGTAGAAGTAATGTTCAACCAATTTGCTTCTAATTTAGACAAAGTAGTAGGAAAGTTTATCAAACAAACTCTACATATGAGCTCTATCTATTTTACAATATGTGTAATATGTATTCACAAAATGTCCATTTTCTATATGTGTGAACTTCACATCTTTTTTTTTTTTAGTAAGTTTTAGTGCATGATGAGGTGGTGTTTACCTATAGGATCCACCATCTCTTGGACTGGGCACCATTGATGGTATTTATTGGGCCCCACGTTCTTAAGTAAATCTCAATATTGCTTCAAAAAGGTAGCTATGCATATACAGTTTACAGACAGAATGTTAACATATTAAGCAAGAGTGTGACAACTTATCAGTGCTAAATGTGCCATAAAAAAACCCAGCATGTAAAATTCTTAGCTTTGACAAGTGACAACATATCTGGCAAAATGCATTGTAAACCAAATGTAATTTTTAGCTGCAGTAAATTTTAGACAATCAAAATGATGTTAAAATGTGTGTGTTTCTTACAGTCTAGAGGCTGCTTATTCTGATGGAGGAAAACACTGACAGCATCCTTCATGATCACTGAAAGAACTGTTCTCCTTTCTCCTGCCCCACACTGATCTATCTGATCGGTGCAGTGCAGGGGAGAAAGTCACCAGGACTTGCACGGATGTTGCGCATCCTGTGTAGCTGAAAAAACTTCTGCAAGACTAGCCCTTGGACCTCTTTATGAAAAGAAGAACGACACTCCTGATATGTGAGGTGGCATGGATAGGGTCCCAATCAAACAAAGTTGTTGATTAGCCATTGAACCTTTCAGGTCATGTGATCAGTCACATTCCTGGAAGGAATTTCAAGATGTGGTAATGTATACGATGGATGAGTGTACATATATATATATATATATATAAGTGTTTGTGTGTGTGGAGCTGCATGAGTATATAAGAGAGCTGTTGGTGTATGTAAGAAAGCTGTGTACAAGTATGTAGCAAAACAGTGCGTGTATGTAACAGAGGTGTGAGTGCATACTTCAAAGCTGTAGAAAAGCTATATGTGTTAGAACTGTGTTTGTGTATGGAGGAGAGTTGTGTGTGTATTTCGGAAAATTGCGTGTGTGATAGTAGTAGAGTTGTGTGTATGCAGGAGAGATGTGTGTATGTAGGAAAGAGGGTGGAAACTTATCAATGCTATAGGACCTATGCAAGAACCTAACATGATCAAATTTGACTCATGACAATACAGCTTTAAAAAATGCATTGGCAGCAATTGTACCGATCATCTACTTTCAATGAATTATCAGCAAATTGGTGAAAGTACACCTATTAAAAAAAAAATAACAGCCTCCTCCATATCCCCTCTAGCTGTCCTGTCCATCACCAAGATAGGTGCGTTTTCTGCCATTTTAGGTAGAAGTAATGTTCAACCAATTTGCTTCTAATTTAGACAAAGTAGTAGGAAAGTTTATCAAACAAACTCTACATATGAGCTCTATCTATTTTACAATACGTGTAATATGTATTCACAAAATGTCCATTTTCTATATGTGTGAACTTCACATCTTTTTTTTTTTTAGTAAGTTTTAGTGCATGATGAGGTGGTGTTTACCTATAGGATCCACCATCTCTTGGACTGGGCACCATTGATGGTATTTATTGGGCCCCACGTTCTTAAGTAAATCTCAATATTGCTTCAAAAAGGTAGCTATGCATATACAGTTTACAGACAGAATGTTAACATATTAAGCAAGAGTGTGACAACTTATCAGTGCTAAATGTGCCATAAAAAAACCCAGCATGTAAAATTCTTAGCTTTGACAAGTGACAACATATCTGGCAAAATGCATTGTAAACCAAATGTAATTTTTAGCTGCAGTAAATTTTAGACAATCAAAATGATGTTAAAATGTGTGTGTTTCTTACAGTCTAGAGGCTGCTTATTCTGATGGAGGAAAACACTGACAGCATCCTTCATGATCACTGAAAGAACTGTTCTCCTTTCTCCTGCCCCACACTGATCTATCTGATCGGTGCAGTGCAGGGGAGAAAGTCACCAGGACTTGCACGGATGTTGCGCATCCTGTGTAGCTGAAAAAACTTCTGCAAGACTAGCCCTTGGACCTCTTTATGAAAAGAAGAACGACACTCCTGATATGTGAGGTGGCATGGATAGGGTCCCAATCAAACAAAGTTGTTGATTAGCCATTGAACCTTTCAGGTCATGTGATCAGTCACATTCCTGGAAGGAATTTCAAGATGTGGTAATGTATACGATGGATGAGTGTACATATATATATATATATATATAAGTGTTTGTGTGTGTGGAGCTGCATGAGTATATAAGAGAGCTGTTGGTGTATGTAAGAAAGCTGTGTACAAGTATGTAGCAAAACAGTGCGTGTATGTAACAGAGGTGTGAGTGCATACTTCAAAGCTGTAGAAAAGCTATATGTGTTAGAACTGTGTTTGTGTATGGAGGAGAGTTGTGTGTGTATTTCGGAAAATTGCGTGTGTGATAGTAGTAGAGTTGTGTGTATGCAGGAGAGATGTGTGTATGTAGGAAAGAGGGTGGAAACTTATCAATGCTATAGGACCTATGCAAGAACCTAACATGATCAAATTTGACTCATGACAATACAGCTTTAAAAAATGCATTGGCAGCAATTGTACCGATCATCTACTTTCAATGAATTATCAGCAAATTGGTGAAAGTACACCTATTAAAAAAAAAATAACAGCCTCCTCCATATCCCCTCTAGCTGTCCTGTCCATCACCAAGATAGGTGCGTTTTCTGCCATTTTAGGTAGAAGTAATGTTCAACCAATTTGCTTCTAATTTAGACAAAGTAGTAGGAAAGTTTATCAAACAAACTCTACATATGAGCTCTATCTATTTTACAATACGTGTAATATGTATTCACAAAATGTCCATTTTCTATATGTGTGAACTTCACATCTTTTTTTTTTTTTAGTAAGTTTTAGTGCATGATGAGGTGGTGTTTACCTATAGGATCCACCATCTCTTGGACTGGGCACCATTGATGGTATTTATTGGGCCCCACGTTCTTAAGTAAATCTCAATATTGCTTCAAAAAGGTAGCTATGCATATACAGTTTACAGACAGAATGTTAACATATTAAGCAAGAGTGTGACAACTTATCAGTGCTAAATGTGCCATAAAAAAACCCAGCATGTAAAATTCTTAGCTTTGACAAGTGACAACATATCTGGCAAAATGCATTGTAAACCAAATGTAATTTTTAGCTGCAGTAAATTTTAGACAATCAAAATGATGTTAAAATGTGTGTGTTTCTTACAGTCTAGAGGCTGCTTATTCTGATGGAGGAAAACACTGACAGCATCCTTCATGATCACTGAAAGAACTGTTCTCCTTTCTCCTGCCCCACACTGATCTATCTGATCGGTGCAGTGCAGGGGAGAAAGTCACCAGGACTTGCACGGATGTTGCGCATCCTGTGTAGCTGAAAAAACTTCTGCAAGACTAGCCCTTGGACCTCTTTATGAAAAGAAGAACGACACTCCTGATATGTGAGGTGGCATGGATAGGGTCCCAATCAAACAAAGTTGTTGATTAGCCATTGAACCTTTCAGGTCATGTGATCAGTCACATTCCTGGAAGGAATTTCAAGATGTGGTAATGTATACGATGGATGAGTGTACATATATATATATATATATATAAGTGTTTGTGTGTGTGGAGCTGCATGAGTATATAAGAGAGCTGTTGGTGTATGTAAGAAAGCTGTGTACAAGTATGTAGCAAAACAGTGCGTGTATGTAACAGAGGTGTGAGTGCATACTTCAAAGCTGTAGAAAAGCTATATGTGTTAGAACTGTGTTTGTGTATGGAGGAGAGTTGTGTGTGTATTTCGGAAAATTGCGTGTGTGATAGTAGTAGAGTTGTGTGTATGCAGGAGAGATGTGTGTATGTAGGAAAGAGGGTGGAAACTTATCAATGCTATAGGACCTATGCAAGAACCTAACATGATCAAATTTGACTCATGACAATACAGCTTTAAAAAATGCATTGGCAGCAATTGTACCGATCATCTACTTTCAATGAATTATCAGCAAATTGGTGAAAGTACACCTATTAAAAAAAAAATAACAGCCTCCTCCATATCCCCTCTAGCTGTCCTGTCCATCACCAAGATAGGTGCGTTTTCTGCCATTTTAGGTAGAAGTAATGTTCAACCAATTTGCTTCTAATTTAGACAAAGTAGTAGGAAAGTTTATCAAACAAACTCTACATATGAGCTCTATCTATTTTACAATACGTGTAATATGTATTCACAAAATGTCCATTTTCTATATGTGTGAACTTCACATCTTTTTTTTTTTTAGTAAGTTTTAGTGCATGATGAGGTGGTGTTTACCTATAGGATCCACCATCTCTTGGACTGGGCACCATTGATGGTATTTATTGGGCCCCACGTTCTTAAGTAAATCTCAATATTGCTTCAAAAAGGTAGCTATGCATATACAGTTTACAGACAGAATGTTAACATATTAAGCAAGAGTGTGACAACTTATCAGTGCTAAATGTGCCATAAAAAAACCCAGCATGTAAAATTCTTAGCTTTGACAAGTGACAACATATCTGGCAAAATGCATTGTAAACCAAATGTAATTTTTAGCTGCAGTAAATTTTAGACAATCAAAATGATGTTAAAATGTGTGTGTTTCTTACAGTCTAGAGGCTGCTTATTCTGATGGAGGAAAACACTGACAGCATCCTTCATGATCACTGAAAGAACTGTTCTCCTTTCTCCTGCCCCACACTGATCTATCTGATCGGTGCAGTGCAGGGGAGAAAGTCACCAGGACTTGCACGGATGTTGCGCATCCTGTGTAGCTGAAAAAACTTCTGCAAGACTAGCCCTTGGACCTCTTTATGAAAAGAAGAACGACACTCCTGATATGTGAGGTGGCATGGATAGGGTCCCAATCAAACAAAGTTGTTGATTAGCCATTGAACCTTTCAGGTCATGTGATCAGTCACATTCCTGGAAGGAATTTCAAGATGTGGTAATGTATACGATGGATGAGTGTACATATATATATATATATATATAAGTGTTTGTGTGTGTGGAGCTGCATGAGTATATAAGAGAGCTGTTGGTGTATGTAAGAAAGCTGTGTACAAGTATGTAGCAAAACAGTGCGTGTATGTAACAGAGGTGTGAGTGCATACTTCAAAGCTGTAGAAAAGCTATATGTGTTAGAACTGTGTTTGTGTATGGAGGAGAGTTGTGTGTGTATTTCGGAAAATTGCGTGTGTGATAGTAGTAGAGTTGTGTGTATGCAGGAGAGATGTGTGTATGTAGGAAAGAGGGTGGAAACTTATCAATGCTATAGGACCTATGCAAGAACCTAACATGATCAAATTTGACTCATGACAATACAGCTTTAAAAAATGCATTGGCAGCAATTGTACCGATCATCTACTTTCAATGAATTATCAGCAAATTGGTGAAAGTACACCTATTAAAAAAAAAATAACAGCCTCCTCCATATCCCCTCTAGCTGTCCTGTCCATCACCAAGATAGGTGCGTTTTCTGCCATTTTAGGTAGAAGTAATGTTCAACCAATTTGCTTCTAATTTAGACAAAGTAGTAGGAAAGTTTATCAAACAAACTCTACATATGAGCTCTATCTATTTTACAATACGTGTAATATGTATTCACAAAATGTCCATTTTCTATATGTGTGAACTTCACATCTTTTTTTTTTTTAGTAAGTTTTAGTGCATGATGAGGTGGTGTTTACCTATAGGATCCACCATCTCTTGGACTGGGCACCATTGATGGTATTTATTGGGCCCCACGTTCTTAAGTAAATCTCAATATTGCTTCAAAAAGGTAGCTATGCATATACAGTTTACAGACAGAATGTTAACATATTAAGCAAGAGTGTGACAACTTATCAGTGCTAAATGTGCCATAAAAAAACCCAGCATGTAAAATTCTTAGCTTTGACAAGTGACAACATATCTGGCAAAATGCATTGTAAACCAAATGTAATTTTTAGCTGCAGTAAATTTTAGACAATCAAAATGATGTTAAAATGTGTGTGTTTCTTACAGTCTAGAGGCTGCTTATTCTGATGGAGGAAAACACTGACAGCATCCTTCATGATCACTGAAAGAACTGTTCTCCTTTCTCCTGCCCCACACTGATCTATCTGATCGGTGCAGTGCAGGGGAGAAAGTCACCAGGACTTGCACGGATGTTGCGCATCCTGTGTAGCTGAAAAAACTTCTGCAAGACTAGCCCTTGGACCTCTTTATGAAAAGAAGAACGACACTCCTGATATGTGAGGTGGCATGGATAGGGTCCCAATCAAACAAAGTTGTTGATTAGCCATTGAACCTTTCAGGTCATGTGATCAGTCACATTCCTGGAAGGAATTTCAAGATGTGGTAATGTATACGATGGATGAGTGTACATATATATATATATATATATAAGTGTTTGTGTGTGTGGAGCTGCATGAGTATATAAGAGAGCTGTTGGTGTATGTAAGAAAGCTGTGTACAAGTATGTAGCAAAACAGTGCGTGTATGTAACAGAGGTGTGAGTGCATACTTCAAAGCTGTAGAAAAGCTATATGTGTTAGAACTGTGTTTGTGTATGGAGGAGAGTTGTGTGTGTATTTCGGAAAATTGCGTGTGTGATAGTAGTAGAGTTGTGTGTATGCAGGAGAGATGTGTGTATGTAGGAAAGAGGGTGGAAACTTATCAATGCTATAGGACCTATGCAAGAACCTAACATGATCAAATTTGACTCATGACAATACAGCTTTAAAAAATGCATTGGCAGCAATTGTACCGATCATCTACTTTCAATGAATTATCAGCAAATTGGTGAAAGTACACCTATTAAAAAAAAAATAACAGCCTCCTCCATATCCCCTCTAGCTGTCCTGTCCATCACCAAGATAGGTGCGTTTTCTGCCATTTTAGGTAGAAGTAATGTTCAACCAATTTGCTTCTAATTTAGACAAAGTAGTAGGAAAGTTTATCAAACAAACTCTACATATGAGCTCTATCTATTTTACAATACGTGTAATATGTATTCACAAAATGTCCATTTTCTATATGTGTGAACTTCACATCTTTTTTTTTTTTAGTAAGTTTTAGTGCATGATGAGGTGGTGTTTACCTATAGGATCCACCATCTCTTGGACTGGGCACCATTGATGGTATTTATTGGGCCCCACGTTCTTAAGTAAATCTCAATATTGCTTCAAAAAGGTAGCTATGCATATACAGTTTACAGACAGAATGTTAACATATTAAGCAAGAGTGTGACAACTTATCAGTGCTAAATGTGCCATAAAAAAAACCAGCATGTAAAATTCTTAGCTTTGACAAGTGACAACATATCTGGCAAAATGCATTGTAAACCAAATGTAATTTTTAGCTGCAGTAAATTTTAGACAATCAAAATGATGTTAAAATGTGTGTGTTTCTTACAGTCTAGAGGCTGCTTATTCTGATGGAGGAAAACACTGACAGCATCCTTCATGATCACTGAAAGAACTGTTCTCCTTTCTCCTGCCCCACACTGATCTATCTGATCGGTGCAGTGCAGGGGAGAAAGTCACCAGGACTTGCACGGATGTTGCACATCCTGTGTAGCTGAAAAAACTTCTGCAAGACTAGCCCTTGGACCTCTTTATGAAAAGAAGAACGACACTCCTGATATGTGAGGTGGCATGGATAGGGTCCCAATCAAACAAAGTTGTTGATTAGCCATTGAACCTTTCAGGTCATGTGATCAGTCACATTCCTGGAAGGAATTTCAAGATGTGGTAATGTATACGATGGATGAGTGTACATATATATATATATATATATAAGTGTTTGTGTGTGTGGAGCTGCATGAGTATATAAGAGAGCTGTTGGTGTATGTAAGAAAGCTGTGTACAAGTATGTAGCAAAACAGTGCGTGTATGTAACAGAGGTGTGAGTGCATACTTCAAAGCTGTAGAAAAGCTATATGTGTTAGAACTGTGTTTGTGTATGGAGGAGAGTTGTGTGTGTATTTCGGAAAATTGCGTGTGTGATAGTAGTAGAGTTGTGTGTATGCAGGAGAGATGTGTGTATGTAGGAAAGAGGGTGGAAACTTATCAATGCTATAGGACCTATGCAAGAACCTAACATGATCAAATTTGACTCATGACAATACAGCTTTAAAAAATGCATTGGCAGCAATTGTACCGATCATCTACTTTCAATGAATTATCAGCAAATTGGTGAAAGTACACCTATTAAAAAAAAAATAACAGCCTCCTCCATATCCCCTCTAGCTGTCCTGTCCATCACCAAGATAGGTGCGTTTTCTGCCATTTTAGGTAGAAGTAATGTTCAACCAATTTGCTTCTAATTTAGACAAAGTAGTAGGAAAGTTTATCAAACAAACTCTACATATGAGCTCTATCTATTTTACAATACGTGTAATATGTATTCACAAAATGTCCATTTTCTATATGTGTGAACTTCACATCTTTTTTTTTTTTAGTAAGTTTTAGTGCATGATGAGGTGGTGTTTACCTATAGGATCCACCATCTCTTGGACTGGGCACCATTGATGGTATTTATTGGGCCCCACGTTCTTAAGTAAATCTCAATATTGCTTCAAAAAGGTAGCTATGCATATACAGTTTACAGACAGAATGTTAACATATTAAGCAAGAGTGTGACAACTTATCAGTGCTAAATGTGCCATAAAAAAACCCAGCATGTAAAATTCTTAGCTTTGACAAGTGACAACATATCTGGCAAAATGCATTGTAAACCAAATGTAATTTTTAGCTGCAGTAAATTTTAGACAATCAAAATGATGTTAAAATGTGTGTGTTTCTTACAGTCTAGAGGCTGCTTATTCTGATGGAGGAAAACACTGACAGCATCCTTCATGATCACTGAAAGAACTGTTCTCCTTTCTCCTGCCCCACACTGATCTATCTGATCGGTGCAGTGCAGGGGAGAAAGTCACCAGGACTTGCACGGATGTTGCGCATCCTGTGTAGCTGAAAAAACTTCTGCAAGACTAGCCCTTGGACCTCTTTATGAAAAGAAGAACGACACTCCTGATATGTGAGGTGGCATGGATAGGGTCCCAATCAAACAAAGTTGTTGATTAGCCATTGAACCTTTCAGGTCATGTGATCAGTCACATTCCTGGAAGGAATTTCAAGATGTGGTAATGTATACGATGGATGAGTGTACATATATATATATATATATATAAGTGTTTGTGTGTGTGGAGCTGCATGAGTATATAAGAGAGCTGTTGGTGTATGTAAGAAAGCTGTGTACAAGTATGTAGCAAAACAGTGCGTGTATGTAACAGAGGTGTGAGTGCATACTTCAAAGCTGTAGAAAAGCTATATGTGTTAGAACTGTGTTTGTGTATGGAGGAGAGTTGTGTGTGTATTTCGGAAAATTGCGTGTGTGATAGTAGTAGAGTTGTGTGTATGCAGGAGAGATGTGTGTATGTAGGAAAGAGGGTGGAAACTTATCAATGCTATAGGACCTATGCAAGAACCTAACATGATCAAATTTGACTCATGACAATACAGCTTTAAAAAATGCATTGGCAGCAATTGTACCGATCATCTACTTTCAATGAATTATCAGCAAATTGGTGAAAGTACACCTATTAAAAAAAAAATAACAGCCTCCTCCATATCCCCTCTAGCTGTCCTGTCCATCACCAAGATAGGTGCGTTTTCTGCCATTTTAGGTAGAAGTAATGTTCAACCAATTTGCTTCTAATTTAGACAAAGTAGTAGGAAAGTTTATCAAACAAACTCTACATATGAGCTCTATCTATTTTACAATACGTGTAATATGTATTCACAAAATGTCCATTTTCTATATGTGTGAACTTCACATCTTTTTTTTTTTTAGTAAGTTTTAGTGCATGATGAGGTGGTGTTTACCTATAGGATCCACCATCTCTTGGACTGGGCACCATTGATGGTATTTATTGGGCCCCACGTTCTTAAGTAAATCTCAATATTGCTTCAAAAAGGTAGCTATGCATATACAGTTTACAGACAGAATGTTAACATATTAAGCAAGAGTGTGACAACTTATCAGTGCTAAATGTGCCATAAAAAAAACCAGCATGTAAAATTCTTAGCTTTGACAAGTGACAACATATCTGGCAAAATGCATTGTAAACCAAATGTAATTTTTAGCTGCAGTAAATTTTAGACAATCAAAATGATGTTAAAATGTGTGTGTTTCTTACAGTCTAGAGGCTGCTTATTCTGATGGAGGAAAACACTGACAGCATCCTTCATGATCACTGAAAGAACTGTTCTCCTTTCTCCTGCCCCACACTGATCTATCTGATCGGTGCAGTGCAGGGGAGAAAGTCACCAGGACTTGCACGGATGTTGCACATCCTGTGTAGCTGAAAAAACTTCTGCAAGACTAGCCCTTGGACCTCTTTATGAAAAGAAGAACGACACTCCTGATATGTGAGGTGGCATGGATAGGGTCCCAATCAAACAAAGTTGTTGATTAGCCATTGAACCTTTCAGGTCATGTGATCAGTCACATTCCTGGAAGGAATTTCAAGATGTGGTAATGTATACGATGGATGAGTGTACATATATATATATATATATATATAAGTGTTTGTGTGTGTGGAGCTGCATGAGTATATAAGAGAGCTGTTGGTGTATGTAAGAAAGCTGTGTACAAGTATGTAGCAAAACAGTGCGTGTATGTAACAGAGGTGTGAGTGCATACTTCAAAGCTGTAGAAAAGCTATATGTGTTAGAACTGTGTTTGTGTATGGAGGAGAGTTGTGTGTGTATTTCGGAAAATTGCGTGTGTGATAGTAGTAGAGTTGTGTGTATGCAGGAGAGATGTGTGTATGTAGGAAAGAGGGTGGAAACTTATCAATGCTATAGGACCTATGCAAGAACCTAACATGATCAAATTTGACTCATGACAATACAGCTTTAAAAAATGCATTGGCAGCAATTGTACCGATCATCTACTTTCAATGAATTATCAGCAAATTGGTGAAAGTACACCTATTAAAAAAAAAATAACAGCCTCCTCCATATCCCCTCTAGCTGTCCTGTCCATCACCAAGATAGGTGCGTTTTCTGCCATTTTAGGTAGAAGTAATGTTCAACCAATTTGCTTCTAATTTAGACAAAGTAGTAGGAAAGTTTATCAAACAAACTCTACATATGAGCTCTATCTATTTTACAATACGTGTAATATGTATTCACAAAATGTCCATTTTCTATATGTGTGAACTTCACATCTTTTTTTTTTTTAGTAAGTTTTAGTGCATGATGAGGTGGTGTTTACCTATAGGATCCACCATCTCTTGGACTGGGCACCATTGATGGTATTTATTGGGCCCCACGTTCTTAAGTAAATCTCAATATTGCTTCAAAAAGGTAGCTATGCATATACAGTTTACAGACAGAATGTTAACATATTAAGCAAGAGTGTGACAACTTATCAGTGCTAAATGTGCCATAAAAAAACCCAGCATGTAAAATTCTTAGCTTTGACAAGTGACAACATATCTGGCAAAATGCATTGTAAACCAAATGTAATTTTTAGCTGCAGTAAATTTTAGACAATCAAAATGATGTTAAAATGTGTGTGTTTCTTACAGTCTAGAGGCT
The DNA here is from genome assembly GCF_046119375.1 of Phyllobates terribilis. NCBI lineage: Eukaryota > Metazoa > Chordata > Amphibia > Anura > Dendrobatidae > Phyllobates > Phyllobates terribilis. The sequence continues at coordinate 187,430 of NW_027364157.1, read as the reverse complement.
GCTTATTCTGATGGAGGAAAACACTGACAGCATCCTTCATGATCACTGAAAGAACTGTTCTCCTTTCTCCTGCCCCACACTGATCTATCTGATCGGTGCAGTGCAGGGGAGAAAGTCACCAGGACTTGCACGGATGTTGCGCATCCTGTGTAGCTGAAAAAACTTCTGCAAGACTAGCCCTTGGACCTCTTTATGAAAAGAAGAACGACACTCCTGATATGTGAGGTGGCATGGATAGGGTCCCAATCAAACAAAGTTGTTGATTAGCCATTGAACCTTTCAGGTCATGTGATCAGTCACATTCCTGGAAGGAATTTCAAGATGTGGTAATGTATACGATGGATGAGTGTACATATATATATATATATATATAAGTGTTTGTGTGTGTGGAGCTGCATGAGTATATAAGAGAGCTGTTGGTGTATGTAAGAAAGCTGTGTACAAGTATGTAGCAAAACAGTGCGTGTATGTAACAGAGGTGTGAGTGCATACTTCAAAGCTGTAGAAAAGCTATATGTGTTAGAACTGTGTTTGTGTATGGAGGAGAGTTGTGTGTGTATTTCGGAAAATTGCGTGTGTGATAGTAGTAGAGTTGTGTGTATGCAGGAGAGATGTGTGTATGTAGGAAAGAGGGTGGAAACTTATCAATGCTATAGGACCTATGCAAGAACCTAACATGATCAAATTTGACTCATGACAATACAGCTTTAAAAAATGCATTGGCAGCAATTGTACCGATCATCTACTTTCAATGAATTATCAGCAAATTGGTGAAAGTACACCTATTAAAAAAAAAATAACAGCCTCCTCCATATCCCCTCTAGCTGTCCTGTCCATCACCAAGATAGGTGCGTTTTCTGCCATTTTAGGTAGAAGTAATGTTCAACCAATTTGCTTCTAATTTAGACAAAGTAGTAGGAAAGTTTATCAAACAAACTCTACATATGAGCTCTATCTATTTTACAATACGTGTAATATGTATTCACAAAATGTCCATTTTCTATATGTGTGAACTTCACATCTTTTTTTTTTTTAGTAAGTTTTAGTGCATGATGAGGTGGTGTTTACCTATAGGATCCACCATCTCTTGGACTGGGCACCATTGATGGTATTTATTGGGCCCCACGTTCTTAAGTAAATCTCAATATTGCTTCAAAAAGGTAGCTATGCATATACAGTTTACAGACAGAATGTTAACATATTAAGCAAGAGTGTGACAACTTATCAGTGCTAAATGTGCCATAAAAAAACCCAGCATGTAAAATTCTTAGCTTTGACAAGTGACAACATATCTGGCAAAATGCATTGTAAACCAAATGTAATTTTTAGCTGCAGTAAATTTTAGACAATCAAAATGATGTTAAAATGTGTGTGTTTCTTACAGTCTAGAGGCTGCTTATTCTGATGGAGGAAAACACTGACAGCATCCTTCATGATCACTGAAAGAACTGTTCTCCTTTCTCCTGCCCCACACTGATCTATCTGATCGGTGCAGTGCAGGGGAGAAAGTCACCAGGACTTGCACGGATGTTGCGCATCCTGTGTAGCTGAAAAAACTTCTGCAAGACTAGCCCTTGGACCTCTTTATGAAAAGAAGAACGACACTCCTGATATGTGAGGTGGCATGGATAGGGTCCCAATCAAACAAAGTTGTTGATTAGCCATTGAACCTTTCAGGTCATGTGATCAGTCACATTCCTGGAAGGAATTTCAAGATGTGGTAATGTATACGATGGATGAGTGTACATATATATATATATATATATATAAGTGTTTGTGTGTGTGGAGCTGCATGAGTATATAAGAGAGCTGTTGGTGTATGTAAGAAAGCTGTGTAGAAGTATGTAGCAAAACAGTGCGTGTATGTAACAGAGGTGTGAGTGCATACTTCAAAACTGTAGAAAAGCTATATGTGTTAGAACTGTGTTTGTGTATGGAGGAGAGTTGTGTGTGTATTTCGGAAAATTGCGTGTGTGATAGTAGTAGAGTTGTGTGTATGCAGGAGAGATGTGTGTATGTAGGAAAGAGGGTGGAAACTTATCAATGCTATAGGACCTATGCAAGAACCTAACATGATCAAATTTGACTCATGACAATACAGCTTTAAAAAATGCATTGGCAGCAATTGTACCGATCATCTACTTTCAATGAATTATCAGCAAATTGGTGAAAGTACACCTATTAAAAAAAAAATAACAGCCTCCTCCATATCCCCTCTAGCTGTCCTGTCCATCACCAAGATAGGTGCGTTTTCTGCCATTTTAGGTAGAAGTAATGTTCAACCAATTTGCTTCTAATTTAGACAAAGTAGTAGGAAAGTTTATCAAACAAACTCTACATATGAGCTCTATCTATTTTACAATACGTGTAATATGTATTCACAAAATGTCCATTTTCTATATGTGTGAACTTCACATCTTTTTTTTTTTTAGTAAGTTTTAGTGCATGATGAGGTGGTGTTTACCTATAGGATCCACCATCTCTTGGACTGGGCACCATTGATGGTATTTATTGGGCCCCACGTTCTTAAGTAAATCTCAATATTGCTTCAAAAAGGTAGCTATGCATATACAGTTTACACACAGAATGTTAACATATTAAGCAAGAGTGTGACAACTTATCAGTGCTAAATGTGCCATAAAAAAACCCAGCATGTAAAATTCTTAGCTTTGACAAGTGACAACATATCTGGCAAAATGCATTGTAAACCAAATGTAATTTTTAGCTGCAGTAAATTTTAGACAATCAAAATGATGTTAAAATGTGTGTGTTTCTTACAGTCTAGAGGCTGCTTATTCTGATGGAGGAAAACACTGACAGCATCCTTCATGATCACTGAAAGAACTGTTCTCCTTTCTCCTGCCCCACACTGATCTATCTGATCGGTGCAGTGCAGGGGAGAAAGTCACCAGGACTTGCACGGATGTTGCGCATCCTGTGTAGCTGAAAAAACTTCTGCAAGACTAGCCCTTGGACCTCTTTATGAAAAGAAGAACGACACTCCTGATATGTGAGGTGGCATGGATAGGGTCCCAATCAAACAAAGTTGTTGATTAGCCATTGAACCTTTCAGGTCATGTGATCAGTCACATTCCTGGAAGGAATTTCAAGATGTGGTAATGTATACGATGGATGAGTGTACATATATATATATATATATATATAAGTGTTTGTGTGTGTGGAGCTGCATGAGTATATAAGAGAGCTGTTGGTGTATGTAAGAAAGCTGTGTAGAAGTATGTAGCAAAACAGTGCATGTATGTAACAGAGGTGTGAGTGCATACTTCAAAACTGTAGAAAAGCTATATGTGTTAGAACTGTGTTTGTGTATGGAGGAGAGTTGTGTGTGTATTTCGGAAAATTGCGTGTGTGATAGTAGTAGAGTTGTGTGTATGCAGGAGAGATGTGTGTATGTAGGAAAGAGGGTGGAAACTTATCAATGCTATAGGACCTATGCAAGAACCTAACATGATCAAATTTGACTCATGACAATACAGCTTTAAAAAATGCATTGGCAGCAATTGTACCGATCATCTACTTTCAATGAATTATCAGCAAATTGGTGAAAGTACACCTATTAAAAAAAAAATAACAGCCTCCTCCATATCCCCTCTAGCTGTCCTGTCCATCACCAAGATAGGTGCGTTTTCTGCCATTTTAGGTAGAAGTAATGTTCAACCAATTTGCTTCTAATTTAGACAAAGTAGTAGGAAAGTTTATCAAACAAACTCTACATATGAGCTCTATCTATTTTACAATACGTGTAATATGTATTCACAAAATGTCCATTTTCTATATGTGTGAACTTCACATCTTTTTTTTTTTTAGTAAGTTTTAGTGCATGATGAGGTGGTGTTTACCTATAGGATCCACCATCTCTTGGACTGGGCACCATTGATGGTATTTATTGGGCCCCACGTTCTTAAGTAAATCTCAATATTGCTTCAAAAAGGTAGCTATGCATATACAGTTTACAGACAGAATGTTAACATATTAAGCAAGAGTGTGACAACTTATCAGTGCTAAATGTGCCATAAAAAAACCCAGCATGTAAAATTCTTAGCTTTGACAAGTGACAACATATCTGGCAAAATGCATTGTAAACCAAATGTAATTTTTAGCTGCAGTAAATTTTAGACAATCAAAATGATGTTAAAATGTGTGTGTTTCTTACAGTCTAGAGGCTGCTTATTCTGATGGAGGAAAACACTGACAGCATCCTTCATGATCACTGAAAGAACTGTTCTCCTTTCTCCTGCCCCACACTGATCTATCTGATCGGTGCAGTGCAGGGGAGAAAGTCACCAGGACTTGCACGGATGTTGCGCATCCTGTGTAGCTGAAAAAACTTCTGCAAGACTAGCCCTTGGACCTCTTTATGAAAAGAAGAACGACACTCCTGATATGTGAGGTGGCATGGATAGGGTCCCAATCAAACAAAGTTGTTGATTAGCCATTGAACCTTTCAGGTCATGTGATCAGTCACATTCCTGGAAGGAATTTCAAGATGTGGTAATGTATACGATGGATGAGTGTACATATATATATATATATATATATAAGTGTTTGTGTGTGTGGAGCTGCATGAGTATATAAGAGAGCTGTTGGTGTATGTAAGAAAGCTGTGTAGAAGTATGTAGCAAAACAGTGCGTGTATGTAACAGAGGTGTGAGTGCATACTTCAAAACTGTAGAAAAGCTATATGTGTTAGAACTGTGTTTGTGTATGGAGGAGAGTTGTGTGTGTATTTCGGAAAATTGCGTGTGTGATAGTAGTAGAGTTGTGTGTATGCAGGAGAGATGTGTGTATGTAGGAAAGAGGGTGGAAACTTATCAATGCTATAGGACCTATGCAAGAACCTAACATGATCAAATTTGACTCATGACAATACAGCTTTAAAAAATGCATTGGCAGCAATTGTACCGATCATCTACTTTCAATGAATTATCAGCAAATTGGTGAAAGTACACCTATTAAAAAAAAAATAACAGCCTCCTCCATATCCCCTCTAGCTGTCCTGTCCATCACCAAGATAGGTGCGTTTTCTGCCATTTTAGGTAGAAGTAATGTTCAACCAATTTGCTTCTAATTTAGACAAAGTAGTAGGAAAGTTTATCAAACAAACTCTACATATGAGCTCTATCTATTTTACAATACGTGTAATATGTATTCACAAAATGTCCATTTTCTATATGTGTGAACTTCACATCTTTTTTTTTTTTAGTAAGTTTTAGTGCATGATGAGGTGGTGTTTACCTATAGGATCCACCATCTCTTGGACTGGGCACCATTGATGGTATTTATTGGGCCCCACGTTCTTAAGTAAATCTCAATATTGCTTCAAAAAGGTAGCTATGCATATACAGTTTACACACAGAATGTTAACATATTAAGCAAGAGTGTGACAACTTATCAGTGCTAAATGTGCCATAAAAAAAACCAGCATGTAAAATTCTTAGCTTTGACAAGTGACAACATATCTGGCAAAATGCATTGTAAACCAAATGTAATTTTTAGCTGCAGTAAATTTTAGACAATCAAAATGATGTTAAAATGTGTGTGTTTCTTACAGTCTAGAGGCTGCTTATTCTGATGGAGGAAAACACTGACAGCATCCTTCATGATCACTGAAAGAACTGTTCTCCTTTCTCCTGCCCCACACTGATCTATCTGATCGGTGCAGTGCAGGGGAGAAAGTCACCAGGACTTGCACGGATGTTGCACATCCTGTGTAGCTGAAAAAACTTCTGCAAGACTAGCCCTTGGACCTCTTTATGAAAAGAAGAACGACACTCCTGATATGTGAGGTGGCATGGATAGGGTCCCAATCAAACAAAGTTGTTGATTAGCCATTGAACCTTTCAGGTCATGTGATCAGTCACATTCCTGGAAGGAATTTCAAGATGTGGTAATGTATACGATGGATGAGTGTACATATATATATATATATATATAAGTGTTTGTGTGTGTGGAGCTGCATGAGTATATAAGAGAGCTGTTGGTGTATGTAAGAAAGCTGTGTACAAGTATGTAGCAAAACAGTGCGTGTATGTAACAGAGGTGTGAGTGCATACTTCAAAGCTGTAGAAAAGCTATATGTGTTAGAACTGTGTTTGTGTATGGAGGAGAGTTGTGTGTGTATTTCGGAAAATTGCGTGTGTGATAGTAGTAGAGTTGTGTGTATGCAGGAGAGATGTGTGTATGTAGGAAAGAGGGTGGAAACTTATCAATGCTATAGGACCTATGCAAGAACCTAACATGATCAAATTTGACTCATGACAATACAGCTTTAAAAAATGCATTGGCAGCAATTGTACCGATCATCTACTTTCAATGAATTATCAGCAAATTGGTGAAAGTACACCTATTAAAAAAAAAATAACAGCCTCCTCCATATCCCCTCTAGCTGTCCTGTCCATCACCAAGATAGGTGCGTTTTCTGCCATTTTAGGTAGAAGTAATGTTCAACCAATTTGCTTCTAATTTAGACAAAGTAGTAGGAAAGTTTATCAAACAAACTCTACATATGAGCTCTATCTATTTTACAATACGTGTAATATGTATTCACAAAATGTCCATTTTCTATATGTGTGAACTTCACATCTTTTTTTTTTTTAGTAAGTTTTAGTGCATGATGAGGTGGTGTTTACCTATAGGATCCACCATCTCTTGGACTGGGCACCATTGATGGTATTTATTGGGCCCCACGTTCTTAAGTAAATCTCAATATTGCTTCAAAAAGGTAGCTATGCATATACAGTTTACAGACAGAATGTTAACATATTAAGCAAGAGTGTGACAACTTATCAGTGCTAAATGTGCCATAAAAAAACCCAGCATGTAAAATTCTTAGCTTTGACAAGTGACAACATATCTGGCAAAATGCATTGTAAACCAAATGTAATTTTTAGCTGCAGTAAATTTTAGACAATCAAAATGATGTTAAAATGTGTGTGTTTCTTACAGTCTAGAGGCTGCTTATTCTGATGGAGGAAAACACTGACAGCATCCTTCATGATCACTGAAAGAACTGTTCTCCTTTCTCCTGCCCCACACTGATCTATCTGATCGGTGCAGTGCAGGGGAGAAAGTCACCAGGACTTGCACGGATGTTGCGCATCCTGTGTAGCTGAAAAAACTTCTGCAAGACTAGCCCTTGGACCTCTTTATGAAAAGAAGAACGACACTCCTGATATGTGAGGTGGCATGGATAGGGTCCCAATCAAACAAAGTTGTTGATTAGCCATTGAACCTTTCAGGTCATGTGATCAGTCACATTCCTGGAAGGAATTTCAAGATGTGGTAATGTATACGATGGATGAGTGTACATATATATATATATATATATATAAGTGTTTGTGTGTGTGGAGCTGCATGAGTATATAAGAGAGCTGTTGGTGTATGTAAGAAAGCTGTGTAGAAGTATGTAGCAAAACAGTGCATGTATGTAACAGAGGTGTGAGTGCATACTTCAAAACTGTAGAAAAGCTATATGTGTTAGAACTGTGTTTGTGTATGGAGGAGAGTTGTGTGTGTATTTCGGAAAATTGCGTGTGTGATAGTAGTAGAGTTGTGTGTATGCAGGAGAGATGTGTGTATGTAGGAAAGAGGGTGGAAACTTATCAATGCTATAGGACCTATGCAAGAACCTAACATGATCAAATTTGACTCATGACAATACAGCTTTAAAAAATGCATTGGCAGCAATTGTACCGATCATCTACTTTCAATGAATTATCAGCAAATTGGTGAAAGTACACCTATTAAAAAAAAAATAACAGCCTCCTCCATATCCCCTCTAGCTGTCCTGTCCATCACCAAGATAGGTGCGTTTTCTGCCATTTTAGGTAGAAGTAATGTTCAACCAATTTGCTTCTAATTTAGACAAAGTAGTAGGAAAGTTTATCAAACAAACTCTACATATGAGCTCTATCTATTTTACAATACGTGTAATATGTATTCACAAAATGTCCATTTTCTATATGTGTGAACTTCACATCTTTTTTTTTTTTAGTAAGTTTTAGTGCATGATGAGGTGGTGTTTACCTATAGGATCCACCATCTCTTGGACTGGGCACCATTGATGGTATTTATTGGGCCCCACGTTCTTAAGTAAATCTCAATATTGCTTCAAAAAGGTAGCTATGCATATACAGTTTACAGACAGAATGTTAACATATTAAGCAAGAGTGTGACAACTTATCAGTGCTAAATGTGCCATAAAAAAACCCAGCATGTAAAATTCTTAGCTTTGACAAGTGACAACATATCTGGCAAAATGCATTGTAAACCAAATGTAATTTTTAGCTGCAGTAAATTTTAGACAATCAAAATGATGTTAAAATGTGTGTGTTTCTTACAGTCTAGAGGCTGCTTATTCTGATGGAGGAAAACACTGACAGCATCCTTCATGATCACTGAAAGAACTGTTCTCCTTTCTCCTGCCCCACACTGATCTATCTGATCGGTGCAGTGCAGGGGAGAAAGTCACCAGGACTTGCACGGATGTTGCGCATCCTGTGTAGCTGAAAAAACTTCTGCAAGACTAGCCCTTGGACCTCTTTATGAAAAGAAGAACGACACTCCTGATATGTGAGGTGGCATGGATAGGGTCCCAATCAAACAAAGTTGTTGATTAGCCATTGAACCTTTCAGGTCATGTGATCAGTCACATTCCTGGAAGGAATTTCAAGATGTGGTAATGTATACGATGGATGAGTGTACATATATATATATATATATATATGTGTTTGTGTGTGTGGAGCTGCATGAGTATATAAGAGAGCTGTTGGTGTATGTAAGAAAGCTGTGTACAAGTATGTAGCAAAACAGTGCATGTATGTAACAGAGGTGTGAGTGCATACTTCAAAGCTGTAGAAAAGCTATATGTGTTAGAACTGTGTTTGTGTATGGAGGAGAGTTGTGTGTGTATTTCGGAAAATTGCGTGTGTGATAGTAGTAGAGTTGTGTGTATGCAGGAGAGATGTGTGTATGTAGGAAAGAGGGTGGAAACTTATCAATGCTATAGGACCTATGCAAGAACCTAACATGATCAAATTTGACTCATGACAATACAGCTTTAAAAAATGCATTGGCAGCAATTGTACCGATCATCTACTTTCAATGAATTATCAGCAAATTGGTGAAAGTACACCTATTAAAAAAAAAATAACAGCCTCCTCCATATCCCCTCTAGCTGTCCTGTCCATCACCAAGATAGGTGCGTTTTCTGCCATTTTAGGTAGAAGTAATGTTCAACCAATTTGCTTCTAATTTAGACAAAGTAGTAGGAAAGTTTATCAAACAAACTCTACATATGAGCTCTATCTATTTTACAATACGTGTAATATGTATTCACAAAATGTCCATTTTCTATATGTGTGAACTTCACATCTTTTTTTTTTTTAGTAAGTTTTAGTGCATGATGAGGTGGTGTTTACCTATAGGATCCACCATCTCTTGGACTGGGCACCATTGATGGTATTTATTGGGCCCCACGTTCTTAAGTAAATCTCAATATTGCTTCAAAAAGGTAGCTATGCATATACAGTTTACAGACAGAATGTTAACATATTAAGCAAGAGTGTGACAACTTATCAGTGCTAAATGTGCCATAAAAAAACCCAGCATGTAAAATTCTTAGCTTTGACAAGTGACAACATATCTGGCAAAATGCATTGTAAACCAAATGTAATTTTTAGCTGCAGTAAATTTTAGACAATCAAAATGATGTTAAAATGTGTGTGTTTCTTACAGTCTAGAGGCTGCTTATTCTGATGGAGGAAAACACTGACAGCATCCTTCATGATCACTGAAAGAACTGTTCTCCTTTCTCCTGCCCCACACTGATCTATCTGATCGGTGCAGTGCAGGGGAGAAAGTCACCAGGACTTGCACGGATGTTGCGCATCCTGTGTAGCTGAAAAAACTTCTGCAAGACTAGCCCTTGGACCTCTTTATGAAAAGAAGAACGACACTCCTGATATGTGAGGTGGCATGGATAGGGTCCCAATCAAACAAAGTTGTTGATTAGCCATTGAACCTTTCAGGTCATGTGATCAGTCACATTCCTGGAAGGAATTTCAAGATGTGGTAATGTATACGATGGATGAGTGTACATATATATATATATATATATAAGTGTTTGTGTGTGTGGAGCTGCATGAGTATATAAGAGAGCTGTTGGTGTATGTAAGAAAGCTGTGTACAAGTATGTAGCAAAACAGTGCGTGTATGTAACAGAGGTGTGAGTGCATACTTCAAAGCTGTAGAAAAGCTATATGTGTTAGAACTGTGTTTGTGTATGGAGGAGAGTTGTGTGTGTATTTCGGAAAATTGCGTGTGTGATAGTAGTAGAGTTGTGTGTATGCAGGAGAGATGTGTGTATGTAGGAAAGAGGGTGGAAACTTATCAATGCTATAGGACCTATGCAAGAACCTAACATGATCAAATTTGACTCATGACAATACAGCTTTAAAAAATGCATTGGCAGCAATTGTACCGATCATCTACTTTCAATGAATTATCAGCAAATTGGTGAAAGTACACCTATTAAAAAAAAAATAACAGCCTCCTCCATATCCCCTCTAGCTGTCCTGTCCATCACCAAGATAGGTGCGTTTTCTGCCATTTTAGGTAGAAGTAATGTTCAACCAATTTGCTTCTAATTTAGACAAAGTAGTAGGAAAGTTTATCAAACAAACTCTACATATGAGCTCTATCTATTTTACAATACGTGTAATATGTATTCACAAAATGTCCATTTTCTATATGTGTGAACTTCACATCTTTTTTTTTTTTAGTAAGTTTTAGTGCATGATGAGGTGGTGTTTACCTATAGGATCCACCATCTCTTGGACTGGGCACCATTGATGGTATTTATTGGGCCCCACGTTCTTAAGTAAATCTCAATATTGCTTCAAAAAGGTAGCTATGCATATACAGTTTACAGACAGAATGTTAACATATTAAGCAAGAGTGTGACAACTTATCAGTGCTAAATGTGCCATAAAAAAAACCAGCATGTAAAATTCTTAGCTTTGACAAGTGACAACATATCTGGCAAAATGCATTGTAAACCAAATGTAATTTTTAGCTGCAGTAAATTTTAGACAATCAAAATGATGTTAAAATGTGTGTGTTTCTTACAGTCTAGAGGCTGCTTATTCTGATGGAGGAAAACACTGACAGCATCCTTCATGATCACTGAAAGAACTGTTCTCCTTTCTCCTGCCCCACACTGATCTATCTGATCGGTGCAGTGCAGGGGAGAAAGTCACCAGGACTTGCACGGATGTTGCACATCCTGTGTAGCTGAAAAAACTTCTGCAAGACTAGCCCTTGGACCTCTTTATGAAAAGAAGAACGACACTCCTGATATGTGAGGTGGCATGGATAGGATCCCAATCAAACAAAGTTGTTGATTAGCCATTGAACCTTTCAGGTCATGTGATCAGTCACATTCCTGGAAGGAATTTCAAGATGTGGTAATGTATACGATGGATGAGTGTACATATATATATATATATATATATAAGTGTTTGTGTGTGTGGAGCTGCATGAGTATATAAGAGAGCTGTTGGTGTATGTAAGAAAGCTGTGTACAAGTATGTAGCAAAACAGTGCGTGTATGTAACAGAGGTGTGAGTGCATACTTCAAAGCTGTAGAAAAGCTATATGTGTTAGAACTGTGTTTGTGTATGGAGGAGAGTTGTGTGTGTATTTCGGAAAATTGCGTGTGTGATAGTAGTAGAGTTGTGTGTATGCAGGAGAGATGTGTGTATGTAGGAAAGAGGGTGGAAACTTATCAATGCTATAGGACCTATGCAAGAACCTAACATGATCAAATTTGACTCATGACAATACAGCTTTAAAAAATGCATTGGCAGCAATTGTACCGATCATCTACTTTCAATGAATTATCAGCAAATTGGTGAAAGTACACCTATTAAAAAAAAAATAACAGCCTCCTCCATATCCCCTCTAGCTGTCCTGTCCATCACCAAGATAGGTGCGTTTTCTGCCATTTTAGGTAGAAGTAATGTTCAACCAATTTGCTTCTAATTTAGACAAAGTAGTAGGAAAGTTTATCAAACAAACTCTACATATGAGCTCTATCTATTTTACAATACGTGTAATATGTATTCACAAAATGTCCATTTTCTATATGTGTGAACTTCACATCTTTTTTTTTTTTAGTAAGTTTTAGTGCATGATGAGGTGGTGTTTACCTATAGGATCCACCATCTCTTGGACTGGGCACCATTGATGGTATTTATTGGGCCCCACGTTCTTAAGTAAATCTCAATATTGCTTCAAAAAGGTAGCTATGCATATACAGTTTACAGACAGAATGTTAACATATTAAGCAAGAGTGTGACAACTTATCAGTGCTAAATGTGCCATAAAAAAACCCAGCATGTAAAATTCTTAGCTTTGACAAGTGACAACATATCTGGCAAAATGCATTGTAAACCAAATGTAATTTTTAGCTGCAGTAAATTTTAGACAATCAAAATGATGTTAAAATGTGTGTGTTTCTTACAGTCTAGAGGCTGCTTATTCTGATGGAGGAAAACACTGACAGCATCCTTCATGATCACTGAAAGAACTGTTCTCCTTTCTCCTGCCCCACACTGATCTATCTGATCGGTGCAGTGCAGGGGAGAAAGTCACCAGGACTTGCACGGATGTTGCGCATCCTGTGTAGCTGAAAAAACTTCTGCAAGACTAGCCCTTGGACCTCTTTATGAAAAGAAGAACGACACTCCTGATATGTGAGGTGGCATGGATAGGGTCCCAATCAAACAAAGTTGTTGATTAGCCATTGAACCTTTCAGGTCATGTGATCAGTCACATTCCTGGAAGGAATTTCAAGATGTGGTAATGTATACGATGGATGAGTGTACATATATATATATATATATATATGTGTTTGTGTGTGTGGAGCTGCATGAGTATATAAGAGAGCTGTTGGTGTATGTAAGAAAGCTGTGTACAAGTATGTAGCAAAACAGTGCATGTATGTAACAGAGGTGTGAGTGCATACTTCAAAGCTGTAGAAAAGCTATATGTGTTAGAACTGTGTTTGTGTATGGAGGAGAGTTGTGTGTGTATTTCGGAAAATTGCGTGTGTGATAGTAGTAGAGTTGTGTGTATGCAGGAGAGATGTGTGTATGTAGGAAAGAGGGTGGAAACTTATCAATGCTATAGGACCTATGCAAGAACCTAACATGATCAAATTTGACTCATGACAATACAGCTTTAAAAAATGCATTGGCAGCAATTGTACCGATCATCTACTTTCAATGAATTATCAGCAAATTGGTGAAAGTACACCTATTAAAAAAAAAATAACAGCCTCCTCCATATCCCCTCTAGCTGTCCTGTCCATCACCAAGATAGGTGCGTTTTCTGCCATTTTAGGTAGAAGTAATGTTCAACCAATTTGCTTCTAATTTAGACAAAGTAGTAGGAAAGTTTATCAAACAAACTCTACATATGAGCTCTATCTATTTTACAATACGTGTAATATGTATTCACAAAATGTCCATTTTCTATATGTGTGAACTTCACATCTTTTTTTTTTTTAGTAAGTTTTAGTGCATGATGAGGTGGTGTTTACCTATAGGATCCACCATCTCTTGGACTGGGCACCATTGATGGTATTTATTGGGCCCCACGTTCTTAAGTAAATCTCAATATTGCTTCAAAAAGGTAGCTATGCATATACAGTTTACAGACAGAATGTTAACATATTAAGCAAGAGTGTGACAACTTATCAGTGCTAAATGTGCCATAAAAAAACCCAGCATGTAAAATTCTTAGCTTTGACAAGTGACAACATATCTGGCAAAATGCATTGTAAACCAAATGTAATTTTTAGCTGCAGTAAATTTTAGACAATCAAAATGATGTTAAAATGTGTGTGTTTCTTACAGTCTAGAGGCTGCTTATTCTGATGGAGGAAAACACTGACAGCATCCTTCATGATCACTGAAAGAACTGTTCTCCTTTCTCCTGCCCCACACTGATCTATCTGATCGGTGCAGTGCAGGGGAGAAAGTCACCAGGACTTGCACGGATGTTGCGCATCCTGTGTAGCTGAAAAAACTTCTGCAAGACTAGCCCTTGGACCTCTTTATGAAAAGAAGAACGACACTCCTGATATGTGAGGTGGCATGGATAGGGTCCCAATCAAACAAAGTTGTTGATTAGCCATTGAACCTTTCAGGTCATGTGATCAGTCACATTCCTGGAAGGAATTTCAAGATGTGGTAATGTATACGATGGATGAGTGTACATATATATATATATATATATATAAGTGTTTGTGTGTGTGGAGCTGCATGAGTATATAAGAGAGCTGTTGGTGTATGTAAGAAAGCTGTGTACAAGTATGTAGCAAAACAGTGCGTGTATGTAACAGAGGTGTGAGTGCATACTTCAAAGCTGTAGAAAAGCTATATGTGTTAGAACTGTGTTTGTGTATGGAGGAGAGTTGTGTGTGTATTTCGGAAAATTGCGTGTGTGATAGTAGTAGAGTTGTGTGTATGCAGGAGAGATGTGTGTATGTAGGAAAGAGGGTGGAAACTTATCAATGCTATAGGACCTATGCAAGAACCTAACATGATCAAATTTGACTCATGACAATACAGCTTTAAAAAATGCATTGGCAGCAATTGTACCGATCATCTACTTTCAATGAATTATCAGCAAATTGGTGAAAGTACACCTATTAAAAAAAAAATAACAGCCTCCTCCATATCCCCTCTAGCTGTCCTGTCCATCACCAAGATAGGTGCGTTTTCTGCCATTTTAGGTAGAAGTAATGTTCAACCAATTTGCTTCTAATTTAGACAAAGTAGTAGGAAAGTTTATCAAACAAACTCTACATATGAGCTCTATCTATTTTACAATACGTGTAATATGTATTCACAAAATGTCCATTTTCTATATGTGTGAACTTCACATCTTTTTTTTTTTTAGTAAGTTTTAGTGCATGATGAGGTGGTGTTTACCTATAGGATCCACCATCTCTTGGACTGGGCACCATTGATGGTATTTATTGGGCCCCACGTTCTTAAGTAAATCTCAATATTGCTTCAAAAAGGTAGCTATGCATATACAGTTTACAGACAGAATGTTAACATATTAAGCAAGAGTGTGACAACTTATCAGTGCTAAATGTGCCATAAAAAAACCCAGCATGTAAAATTCTTAGCTTTGACAAGTGACAACATATCTGGCAAAATGCATTGTAAACCAAATGTAATTTTTAGCTGCAGTAAATTTTAGACAATCAAAATGATGTTAAAATGTGTGTGTTTCTTACAGTCTAGAGGCTGCTTATTCTGATGGAGGAAAACACTGACAGCATCCTTCATGATCACTGAAAGAACTGTTCTCCTTTCTCCTGCCCCACACTGATCTATCTGATCGGTGCAGTGCAGGGGAGAAAGTCACCAGGACTTGCACGGATGTTGCGCATCCTGTGTAGCTGAAAAAACTTCTGCAAGACTAGCCCTTGGACCTCTTTATGAAAAGAAGAACGACACTCCTGATATGTGAGGTGGCATGGATAGGGTCCCAATCAAACAAAGTTGTTGATTAGCCATTGAACCTTTCAGGTCATGTGATCAGTCACATTCCTGGAAGGAATTTCAAGATGTGGTAATGTATACGATGGATGAGTGTACATATATATATATATATATATATAAGTGTTTGTGTGTGTGGAGCTGCATGAGTATATAAGAGAGCTGTTGGTGTATGTAAGAAAGCTGTGTAGAAGTATGTAGCAAAACAGTGCATGTATGTAACAGAGGTGTGAGTGCATACTTCAAAACTGTAGAAAAGCTATATGTGTTAGAACTGTGTTTGTGTATGGAGGAGAGTTGTGTGTGTATTTCGGAAAATTGCGTGTGTGATAGTAGTAGAGTTGTGTGTATGCAGGAGAGATGTGTGTATGTAGGAAAGAGGGTGGAAACTTATCAATGCTATAGGACCTATGCAAGAACCTAACATGATCAAATTTGACTCATGACAATACAGCTTTAAAAAATGCATTGGCAGCAATTGTACCGATCATCTACTTTCAATGAATTATCAGCAAATTGGTGAAAGTACACCTATTAAAAAAAAAATAACAGCCTCCTCCATATCCCCTCTAGCTGTCCTGTCCATCACCAAGATAGGTGCGTTTTCTGCCATTTTAGGTAGAAGTAATGTTCAACCAATTTGCTTCTAATTTAGACAAAGTAGTAGGAAAGTTTATCAAACAAACTCTACATATGAGCTCTATCTATTTTACAATACGTGTAATATGTATTCACAAAATGTCCATTTTCTATATGTGTGAACTTCACATCTTTTTTTTTTTTAGTAAGTTTTAGTGCATGATGAGGTGGTGTTTACCTATAGGATCCACCATCTCTTGGACTGGGCACCATTGATGGTATTTATTGGGCCCCACGTTCTTAAGTAAATCTCAATATTGCTTCAAAAAGGTAGCTATGCATATACAGTTTACAGACAGAATGTTAACATATTAAGCAAGAGTGTGACAACTTATCAGTGCTAAATGTGCCATAAAAAAACCCAGCATGTAAAATTCTTAGCTTTGACAAGTGACAACATATCTGGCAAAATGCATTGTAAACCAAATGTAATTTTTAGCTGCAGTAAATTTTAGACAATCAAAATGATGTTAAAATGTGTGTGTTTCTTACAGTCTAGAGGCTGCTTATTCTGATGGAGGAAAACACTGACAGCATCCTTCATGATCACTGAAAGAACTGTTCTCCTTTCTCCTGCCCCACACTGATCTATCTGATCGGTGCAGTGCAGGGGAGAAAGTCACCAGGACTTGCACGGATGTTGCGCATCCTGTGTAGCTGAAAAAACTTCTGCAAGACTAGCCCTTGGACCTCTTTATGAAAAGAAGAACGACACTCCTGATATGTGAGGTGGCATGGATAGGGTCCCAATCAAACAAAGTTGTTGATTAGCCATTGAACCTTTCAGGTCATGTGATCAGTCACATTCCTGGAAGGAATTTCAAGATGTGGTAATGTATACGATGGATGAGTGTACATATATATATATATATATATATATAAGTGTTTGTGTGTGTGGAGCTGCATGAGTATATAAGAGAGCTGTTGGTGTATGTAAGAAAGCTGTGTACAAGTATGTAGCAAAACAGTGCATGTATGTAACAGAGGTGTGAGTGCATACTTCAAAGCTGTAGAAAAGCTATATGTGTTAGAACTGTGTTTGTGTATGGAGGAGAGTTGTGTGTGTATTTCGGAAAATTGCGTGTGTGATAGTAGTAGAGTTGTGTGTATGCAGGAGAGATGTGTGTATGTAGGAAAGAGGGTGGAAACTTATCAATGCTATAGGACCTATGCAAGAACCTAACATGATCAAATTTGACTCATGACAATACAGCTTTAAAAAATGCATTGGCAGCAATTGTACCGATCATCTACTTTCAATGAATTATCAGCAAATTGGTGAAAGTACACCTATTAAAAAAAAAATAACAGCCTCCTCCATATCCCCTCTAGCTGTCCTGTCCATCACCAAGATAGGTGCGTTTTCTGCCATTTTAGGTAGAAGTAATGTTCAACCAATTTGCTTCTAATTTAGACAAAGTAGTAGGAAAGTTTATCAAACAAACTCTACATATGAGCTCTATCTATTTTACAATACGTGTAATATGTATTCACAAAATGTCCATTTTCTATATGTGTGAACTTCACATCTTTTTTTTTTTTAGTAAGTTTTAGTGCATGATGAGGTGGTGTTTACCTATAGGATCCACCATCTCTTGGACTGGGCACCATTGATGGTATTTATTGGGCCCCACGTTCTTAAGTAAATCTCAATATTGCTTCAAAAAGGTAGCTATGCATATACAGTTTACAGACAGAATGTTAACATATTAAGCAAGAGTGTGACAACTTATCAGTGCTAAATGTGCCATAAAAAAACCCAGCATGTAAAATTCTTAGCTTTGACAAGTGACAACATATCTGGCAAAATGCATTGTAAACCAAATGTAATTTTTAGCTGCAGTAAATTTTAGACAATCAAAATGATGTTAAAATGTGTGTGTTTCTTACAGTCTAGAGGCTGCTTATTCTGATGGAGGAAAACACTGACAGCATCCTTCATGATCACTGAAAGAACTGTTCTCCTTTCTCCTGCCCCACACTGATCTATCTGATCGGTGCAGTGCAGGGGAGAAAGTCACCAGGACTTGCACGGATGTTGCGCATCCTGTGTAGCTGAAAAAACTTCTGCAAGACTAGCCCTTGGACCTCTTTATGAAAAGAAGAACGACACTCCTGATATGTGAGGTGGCATGGATAGGGTCCCAATCAAACAAAGTTGTTGATTAGCCATTGAACCTTTCAGGTCATGTGATCAGTCACATTCCTGGAAGGAATTTCAAGATGTGGTAATGTATACGATGGATGAGTGTACATATATATATATATATATATATATAAGTGTTTGTGTGTGTGGAGCTGCATGAGTATATAAGAGAGCTGTTGGTGTATGTAAGAAAGCTGTGTACAAGTATGTAGCAAAACAGTGCATGTATGTAACAGAGGTGTGAGTGCATACTTCAAAGCTGTAGAAAAGCTATATGTGTTAGAACTGTGTTTGTGTATGGAGGAGAGTTGTGTGTGTATTTCGGAAAATTGCGTGTGTGATAGTAGTAGAGTTGTGTGTATGCAGGAGAGATGTGTGTATGTAGGAAAGAGGGTGGAAACTTATCAATGCTATAGGACCTATGCAAGAACCTAACATGATCAAATTTGACTCATGACAATACAGCTTTAAAAAATGCATTGGCAGCAATTGTACCGATCATCTACTTTCAATGAATTATCAGCAAATTGGTGAAAGTACACCTATTAAAAAAAAAATAACAGCCTCCTCCATATCCCCTCTAGCTGTCCTGTCCATCACCAAGATAGGTGCGTTTTCTGCCATTTTAGGTAGAAGTAATGTTCAACCAATTTGCTTCTAATTTAGACAAAGTAGTAGGAAAGTTTATCAAACAAACTCTACATATGAGCTCTATCTATTTTACAATACGTGTAATATGTATTCACAAAATGTCCATTTTCTATATGTGTGAACTTCACATCTTTTTTTTTTTTAGTAAGTTTTAGTGCATGATGAGGTGGTGTTTACCTATAGGATCCACCATCTCTTGGACTGGGCACCATTGATGGTATTTATTGGGCCCCACGTTCTTAAGTAAATCTCAATATTGCTTCAAAAAGGTAGCTATGCATATACAGTTTACAGACAGAATGTTAACATATTAAGCAAGAGTGTGACAACTTATCAGTGCTAAATGTGCCATAAAAAAACCCAGCATGTAAAATTCTTAGCTTTGACAAGTGACAACATATCTGGCAAAATGCATTGTAAACCAAATGTAATTTTTAGCTGCAGTAAATTTTAGACAATCAAAATGATGTTAAAATGTGTGTGTTTCTTACAGTCTAGAGGCTGCTTATTCTGATGGAGGAAAACACTGACAGCATCCTTCATGATCACTGAAAGAACTGTTCTCCTTTCTCCTGCCCCACACTGATCTATCTGATCGGTGCAGTGCAGGGGAGAAAGTCACCAGGACTTGCACGGATGTTGCGCATCCTGTGTAGCTGAAAAAACTTCTGCAAGACTAGCCCTTGGACCTCTTTATGAAAAGAAGAACGACACTCCTGATATGTGAGGTGGCATGGATAGGGTCCCAATCAAACAAAGTTGTTGATTAGCCATTGAACCTTTCAGGTCATGTGATCAGTCACATTCCTGGAAGGAATTTCAAGATGTGGTAATGTATACGATGGATGAGTGTACATATATATATATATATATATATATAAGTGTTTGTGTGTGTGGAGCTGCATGAGTATATAAGAGAGCTGTTGGTGTATGTAAGAAAGCTGTGTACAAGTATGTAGCAAAACAGTGCATATATGTAACAGAGGTGTGAGTGCATACTTCAAAGCTGTAGAAAAGCTATATGTGTTAGAACTGTGTTTGTGTATGGAGGAGAGTTGTGTGTGTATTTCGGAAAATTGCGTGTGTGATAGTAGTAGAGTTGTGTGTATGCAGGAGAGATGTGTGTATGTAGGAAAGAGGGTGGAAACTTATCAATGCTATAGGACCTATGCAAGAACCTAACATGATCAAATTTGACTCATGACAATACAGCTTTAAAAAATGCATTGGCAGCAATTGTACCGATCATCTACTTTCAATGAATTATCAGCAAATTGGTGAAAGTACACCTATTAAAAAAAAAATAACAGCCTCCTCCATATCCCCTCTAGCTGTCCTGTCCATCACCAAGATAGGTGCGTTTTCTGCCATTTTAGGTAGAAGTAATGTTCAACCAATTTGCTTCTAATTTAGACAAAGTAGTAGGAAAGTTTATCAAACAAACTCTACATATGAGCTCTATCTATTTTACAATACGTGTAATATGTATTCACAAAATGTCCATTTTCTATATGTGTGAACTTCACATCTTTTTTTTTTTTAGTAAGTTTTAGTGCATGATGAGGTGGTGTTTACCTATAGGATCCACCATCTCTTGGACTGGGCACCATTGATGGTATTTATTGGGCCCCACGTTCTTAAGTAAATCTCAATATTGCTTCAAAAAGGTAGCTA
This sequence comes from Phyllobates terribilis, assembly GCF_046119375.1. Taxonomy (NCBI): domain Eukaryota; kingdom Metazoa; phylum Chordata; class Amphibia; order Anura; family Dendrobatidae; genus Phyllobates; species Phyllobates terribilis. Next base: position 166,721 of record NW_027364157.1, on the reverse strand, counting down.
TGCATATACAGTTTACAGACAGAATGTTAACATATTAAGCAAGAGTGTGACAACTTATCAGTGCTAAATGTGCCATAAAAAAACCCAGCATGTAAAATTCTTAGCTTTGACAAGTGACAACATATCTGGCAAAATGCATTGTAAACCAAATGTAATTTTTAGCTGCAGTAAATTTTAGACAATCAAAATGATGTTAAAATGTGTGTGTTTCTTACAGTCTAGAGGCTGCTTATTCTGATGGAGGAAAACACTGACAGCATCCTTCATGATCACTGAAAGAACTGTTCTCCTTTCTCCTGCCCCACACTGATCTATCTGATCGGTGCAGTGCAGGGGAGAAAGTCACCAGGACTTGCACGGATGTTGCGCATCCTGTGTAGCTGAAAAAACTTCTGCAAGACTAGCCCTTGGACCTCTTTATGAAAAGAAGAACGACACTCCTGATATGTGAGGTGGCATGGATAGGGTCCCAATCAAACAAAGTTGTTGATTAGCCATTGAACCTTTCAGGTCATGTGATCAGTCACATTCCTGGAAGGAATTTCAAGATGTGGTAATGTATACGATGGATGAGTGTACATATATATATATATATATATATAAGTGTTTGTGTGTGTGGAGCTGCATGAGTATATAAGAGAGCTGTTGGTGTATGTAAGAAAGCTGTGTACAAGTATGTAGCAAAACAGTGCATGTATGTAACAGAGGTGTGAGTGCATACTTCAAAGCTGTAGAAAAGCTATATGTGTTAGAACTGTGTTTGTGTATGGAGGAGAGTTGTGTGTGTATTTCGGAAAATTGCGTGTGTGATAGTAGTAGAGTTGTGTGTATGCAGGAGAGATGTGTGTATGTAGGAAAGAGGGTGGAAACTTATCAATGCTATAGGACCTATGCAAGAACCTAACATGATCAAATTTGACTCATGACAATACAGCTTTAAAAAATGCATTGGCAGCAATTGTACCGATCATCTACTTTCAATGAATTATCAGCAAATTGGTGAAAGTACACCTATTAAAAAAAAAATAACAGCCTCCTCCATATCCCCTCTAGCTGTCCTGTCCATCACCAAGATAGGTGCGTTTTCTGCCATTTTAGGTAGAAGTAATGTTCAACCAATTTGCTTCTAATTTAGACAAAGTAGTAGGAAAGTTTATCAAACAAACTCTACATATGAGCTCTATCTATTTTACAATACGTGTAATATGTATTCACAAAATGTCCATTTTCTATATGTGTGAACTTCACATCTTTTTTTTTTTTAGTAAGTTTTAGTGCATGATGAGGTGGTGTTTACCTATAGGATCCACCATCTCTTGGACTGGGCACCATTGATGGTATTTATTGGGCCCCACGTTCTTAAGTAAATCTCAATATTGCTTCAAAAAGGTAGCTATGCATATACAGTTTACAGACAGAATGTTAACATATTAAGCAAGAGTGTGACAACTTATCAGTGCTAAATGTGCCATAAAAAAACCCAGCATGTAAAATTCTTAGCTTTGACAAGTGACAACATATCTGGCAAAATGCATTGTAAACCAAATGTAATTTTTAGCTGCAGTAAATTTTAGACAATCAAAATGATGTTAAAATGTGTGTGTTTCTTACAGTCTAGAGGCTGCTTATTCTGATGGAGGAAAACACTGACAGCATCCTTCATGATCACTGAAAGAACTGTTCTCCTTTCTCCTGCCCCACACTGATCTATCTGATCGGTGCAGTGCAGGGGAGAAAGTCACCAGGACTTGCACGGATGTTGCGCATCCTGTGTAGCTGAAAAAACTTCTGCAAGACTAGCCCTTGGACCTCTTTATGAAAAGAAGAACGACACTCCTGATATGTGAGGTGGCATGGATAGGGTCCCAATCAAACAAAGTTGTTGATTAGCCATTGAACCTTTCAGGTCATGTGATCAGTCACATTCCTGGAAGGAATTTCAAGATGTGGTAATGTATACGATGGATGAGTGTACATATATATATATATATATATATATAAGTGTTTGTGTGTGTGGAGCTGCATGAGTATATAAGAGAGCTGTTGGTGTATGTAAGAAAGCTGTGTAGAAGTATGTAGCAAAACAGTGCATGTATGTAACAGAGGTGTGAGTGCATACTTCAAAACTGTAGAAAAGCTATATGTGTTAGAACTGTGTTTGTGTATGGAGGAGAGTTGTGTGTGTATTTCGGAAAATTGCGTGTGTGATAGTAGTAGAGTTGTGTGTATGCAGGAGAGATGTGTGTATGTAGGAAAGAGGGTGGAAACTTATCAATGCTATAGGACCTATGCAAGAACCTAACATGATCAAATTTGACTCATGACAATACAGCTTTAAAAAATGCATTGGCAGCAATTGTACCGATCATCTACTTTCAATGAATTATCAGCAAATTGGTGAAAGTACACCTATTAAAAAAAAAATAACAGCCTCCTCCATATCCCCTCTAGCTGTCCTGTCCATCACCAAGATAGGTGCGTTTTCTGCCATTTTAGGTAGAAGTAATGTTCAACCAATTTGCTTCTAATTTAGACAAAGTAGTAGGAAAGTTTATCAAACAAACTCTACATATGAGCTCTATCTATTTTACAATACGTGTAATATGTATTCACAAAATGTCCATTTTCTATATGTGTGAACTTCACATCTTTTTTTTTTTTAGTAAGTTTTAGTGCATGATGAGGTGGTGTTTACCTATAGGATCCACCATCTCTTGGACTGGGCACCATTGATGGTATTTATTGGGCCCCACGTTCTTAAGTAAATCTCAATATTGCTTCAAAAAGGTAGCTATGCATATACAGTTTACAGACAGAATGTTAACATATTAAGCAAGAGTGTGACAACTTATCAGTGCTAAATGTGCCATAAAAAAACCCAGCATGTAAAATTCTTAGCTTTGACAAGTGACAACATATCTGGCAAAATGCATTGTAAACCAAATGTAATTTTTAGCTGCAGTAAATTTTAGACAATCAAAATGATGTTAAAATGTGTGTGTTTCTTACAGTCTAGAGGCTGCTTATTCTGATGGAGGAAAACACTGACAGCATCCTTCATGATCACTGAAAGAACTGTTCTCCTTTCTCCTGCCCCACACTGATCTATCTGATCGGTGCAGTGCAGGGGAGAAAGTCACCAGGACTTGCACGGATGTTGCGCATCCTGTGTAGCTGAAAAAACTTCTGCAAGACTAGCCCTTGGACCTCTTTATGAAAAGAAGAACGACACTCCTGATATGTGAGGTGGCATGGATAGGGTCCCAATCAAACAAAGTTGTTGATTAGCCATTGAACCTTTCAGGTCATGTGATCAGTCACATTCCTGGAAGGAATTTCAAGATGTGGTAATGTATACGATGGATGAGTGTACATATATATATATATATATATATAAGTGTTTGTGTGTGTGGAGCTGCATGAGTATATAAGAGAGCTGTTGGTGTATGTAAGAAAGCTGTGTACAAGTATGTAGCAAAACAGTGCATGTATGTAACAGAGGTGTGAGTGCATACTTCAAAGCTGTAGAAAAGCTATATGTGTTAGAACTGTGTTTGTGTATGGAGGAGAGTTGTGTGTGTATTTCGGAAAATTGCGTGTGTGATAGTAGTAGAGTTGTGTGTATGCAGGAGAGATGTGTGTATGTAGGAAAGAGGGTGGAAACTTATCAATGCTATAGGACCTATGCAAGAACCTAACATGATCAAATTTGACTCATGACAATACAGCTTTAAAAAATGCATTGGCAGCAATTGTACCGATCATCTACTTTCAATGAATTATCAGCAAATTGGTGAAAGTACACCTATTAAAAAAAAAATAACAGCCTCCTCCATATCCCCTCTAGCTGTCCTGTCCATCACCAAGATAGGTGCGTTTTCTGCCATTTTAGGTAGAAGTAATGTTCAACCAATTTGCTTCTAATTTAGACAAAGTAGTAGGAAAGTTTATCAAACAAACTCTACATATGAGCTCTATCTATTTTACAATACGTGTAATATGTATTCACAAAATGTCCATTTTCTATATGTGTGAACTTCACATCTTTTTTTTTTTTAGTAAGTTTTAGTGCATGATGAGGTGGTGTTTACCTATAGGATCCACCATCTCTTGGACTGGGCACCATTGATGGTATTTATTGGGCCCCACGTTCTTAAGTAAATCTCAATATTGCTTCAAAAAGGTAGCTATGCATATACAGTTTACAGACAGAATGTTAACATATTAAGCAAGAGTGTGACAACTTATCAGTGCTAAATGTGCCATAAAAAAACCCAGCATGTAAAATTCTTAGCTTTGACAAGTGACAACATATCTGGCAAAATGCATTGTAAACCAAATGTAATTTTTAGCTGCAGTAAATTTTAGACAATCAAAATGATGTTAAAATGTGTGTGTTTCTTACAGTCTAGAGGCTGCTTATTCTGATGGAGGAAAACACTGACAGCATCCTTCATGATCACTGAAAGAACTGTTCTCCTTTCTCCTGCCCCACACTGATCTATCTGATCGGTGCAGTGCAGGGGAGAAAGTCACCAGGACTTGCACGGATGTTGCGCATCCTGTGTAGCTGAAAAAACTTCTGCAAGACTAGCCCTTGGACCTCTTTATGAAAAGAAGAACGACACTCCTGATATGTGAGGTGGCATGGATAGGGTCCCAATCAAACAAAGTTGTTGATTAGCCATTGAACCTTTCAGGTCATGTGATCAGTCACATTCCTGGAAGGAATTTCAAGATGTGGTAATGTATACGATGGATGAGTGTACATATATATATATATATATATATAAGTGTTTGTGTGTGTGGAGCTGCATGAGTATATAAGAGAGCTGTTGGTGTATGTAAGAAAGCTGTGTAGAAGTATGTAGCAAAACAGTGCATGTATGTAACAGAGGTGTGAGTGCATACTTCAAAACTGTAGAAAAGCTATATGTGTTAGAACTGTGTTTGTGTATGGAGGAGAGTTGTGTGTGTATTTCGGAAAATTGCGTGTGTGATAGTAGTAGAGTTGTGTGTATGCAGGAGAGATGTGTGTATGTAGGAAAGAGGGTGGAAACTTATCAATGCTATAGGACCTATGCAAGAACCTAACATGATCAAATTTGACTCATGACAATACAGCTTTAAAAAATGCATTGGCAGCAATTGTACCGATCATCTACTTTCAATGAATTATCAGCAAATTGGTGAAAGTACACCTATTAAAAAAAAAATAACAGCCTCCTCCATATCCCCTCTAGCTGTCCTGTCCATCACCAAGATAGGTGCGTTTTCTGCCATTTTAGGTAGAAGTAATGTTCAACCAATTTGCTTCTAATTTAGACAAAGTAGTAGGAAAGTTTATCAAACAAACTCTACATATGAGCTCTATCTATTTTACAATACGTGTAATATGTATTCACAAAATGTCCATTTTCTATATGTGTGAACTTCACATCTTTTTTTTTTTTAGTAAGTTTTAGTGCATGATGAGGTGGTGTTTACCTATAGGATCCACCATCTCTTGGACTGGGCACCATTGATGGTATTTATTGGGCCCCACGTTCTTAAGTAAATCTCAATATTGCTTCAAAAAGGTAGCTATGCATATACAGTTTACAGACAGAATGTTAACATATTAAGCAAGAGTGTGACAACTTATCAGTGCTAAATGTGCCATAAAAAAACCCAGCATGTAAAATTCTTAGCTTTGACAAGTGACAACATATCTGGCAAAATGCATTGTAAACCAAATGTAATTTTTAGCTGCAGTAAATTTTAGACAATCAAAATGATGTTAAAATGTGTGTGTTTCTTACAGTCTAGAGGCTGCTTATTCTGATGGAGGAAAACACTGACAGCATCCTTCATGATCACTGAAAGAACTGTTCTCCTTTCTCCTGCCCCACACTGATCTATCTGATCGGTGCAGTGCAGGGGAGAAAGTCACCAGGACTTGCACGGATGTTGCGCATCCTGTGTAGCTGAAAAAACTTCTGCAAGACTAGCCCTTGGACCTCTTTATGAAAAGAAGAACGACACTCCTGATATGTGAGGTGGCATGGATAGGGTCCCAATCAAACAAAGTTGTTGATTAGCCATTGAACCTTTCAGGTCATGTGATCAGTCACATTCCTGGAAGGAATTTCAAGATGTGGTAATGTATACGATGGATGAGTGTACATATATATATATATATATATATAAGTGTTTGTGTGTGTGGAGCTGCATGAGTATATAAGAGAGCTGTTGGTGTATGTAAGAAAGCTGTGTACAAGTATGTAGCAAAACAGTGCATGTATGTAACAGAGGTGTGAGTGCATACTTCAAAGCTGTAGAAAAGCTATATGTGTTAGAACTGTGTTTGTGTATGGAGGAGAGTTGTGTGTGTATTTCGGAAAATTGCGTGTGTGATAGTAGTAGAGTTGTGTGTATGCAGGAGAGATGTGTGTATGTAGGAAAGAGGGTGGAAACTTATCAATGCTATAGGACCTATGCAAGAACCTAACATGATCAAATTTGACTCATGACAATACAGCTTTAAAAAATGCATTGGCAGCAATTGTACCGATCATCTACTTTCAATGAATTATCAGCAAATTGGTGAAAGTACACCTATTAAAAAAAAAATAACAGCCTCCTCCATATCCCCTCTAGCTGTCCTGTCCATCACCAAGATAGGTGCGTTTTCTGCCATTTTAGGTAGAAGTAATGTTCAACCAATTTGCTTCTAATTTAGACAAAGTAGTAGGAAAGTTTATCAAACAAACTCTACATATGAGCTCTATCTATTTTACAATACGTGTAATATGTATTCACAAAATGTCCATTTTCTATATGTGTGAACTTCACATCTTTTTTTTTTTTAGTAAGTTTTAGTGCATGATGAGGTGGTGTTTACCTATAGGATCCACCATCTCTTGGACTGGGCACCATTGATGGTATTTATTGGGCCCCACGTTCTTAAGTAAATCTCAATATTGCTTCAAAAAGGTAGCTATGCATATACAGTTTACAGACAGAATGTTAACATATTAAGCAAGAGTGTGACAACTTATCAGTGCTAAATGTGCCATAAAAAAACCCAGCATGTAAAATTCTTAGCTTTGACAAGTGACAACATATCTGGCAAAATGCATTGTAAACCAAATGTAATTTTTAGCTGCAGTAAATTTTAGACAATCAAAATGATGTTAAAATGTGTGTGTTTCTTACAGTCTAGAGGCTGCTTATTCTGATGGAGGAAAACACTGACAGCATCCTTCATGATCACTGAAAGAACTGTTCTCCTTTCTCCTGCCCCACACTGATCTATCTGATCGGTGCAGTGCAGGGGAGAAAGTCACCAGGACTTGCACGGATGTTGCGCATCCTGTGTAGCTGAAAAAACTTCTGCAAGACTAGCCCTTGGACCTCTTTATGAAAAGAAGAACGACACTCCTGATATGTGAGGTGGCATGGATAGGGTCCCAATCAAACAAAGTTGTTGATTAGCCATTGAACCTTTCAGGTCATGTGATCAGTCACATTCCTGGAAGGAATTTCAAGATGTGGTAATGTATACGATGGATGAGTGTACATATATATATATATATATATATATAAGTGTTTGTGTGTGTGGAGCTGCATGAGTATATAAGAGAGCTGTTGGTGTATGTAAGAAAGCTGTGTAGAAGTATGTAGCAAAACAGTGCATGTATGTAACAGAGGTGTGAGTGCATACTTCAAAACTGTAGAAAAGCTATATGTGTTAGAACTGTGTTTGTGTATGGAGGAGAGTTGTGTGTGTATTTCGGAAAATTGCGTGTGTGATAGTAGTAGAGTTGTGTGTATGCAGGAGAGATGTGTGTATGTAGGAAAGAGGGTGGAAACTTATCAATGCTATAGGACCTATGCAAGAACCTAACATGATCAAATTTGACTCATGACAATACAGCTTTAAAAAATGCATTGGCAGCAATTGTACCGATCATCTACTTTCAATGAATTATCAGCAAATTGGTGAAAGTACACCTATTAAAAAAAAAATAACAGCCTCCTCCATATCCCCTCTAGCTGTCCTGTCCATCACCAAGATAGGTGCGTTTTCTGCCATTTTAGGTAGAAGTAATGTTCAACCAATTTGCTTCTAATTTAGACAAAGTAGTAGGAAAGTTTATCAAACAAACTCTACATATGAGCTCTATCTATTTTACAATACGTGTAATATGTATTCACAAAATGTCCATTTTCTATATGTGTGAACTTCACATCTTTTTTTTTTTTAGTAAGTTTTAGTGCATGATGAGGTGGTGTTTACCTATAGGATCCACCATCTCTTGGACTGGGCACCATTGATGGTATTTATTGGGCCCCACGTTCTTAAGTAAATCTCAATATTGCTTCAAAAAGGTAGCTATGCATATACAGTTTACAGACAGAATGTTAACATATTAAGCAAGAGTGTGACAACTTATCAGTGCTAAATGTGCCATAAAAAAACCCAGCATGTAAAATTCTTAGCTTTGACAAGTGACAACATATCTGGCAAAATGCATTGTAAACCAAATGTAATTTTTAGCTGCAGTAAATTTTAGACAATCAAAATGATGTTAAAATGTGTGTGTTTCTTACAGTCTAGAGGCTGCTTATTCTGATGGAGGAAAACACTGACAGCATCCTTCATGATCACTGAAAGAACTGTTCTCCTTTCTCCTGCCCCACACTGATCTATCTGATCGGTGCAGTGCAGGGGAGAAAGTCACCAGGACTTGCACGGATGTTGCGCATCCTGTGTAGCTGAAAAAACTTCTGCAAGACTAGCCCTTGGACCTCTTTATGAAAAGAAGAACGACACTCCTGATATGTGAGGTGGCATGGATAGGGTCCCAATCAAACAAAGTTGTTGATTAGCCATTGAACCTTTCAGGTCATGTGATCAGTCACATTCCTGGAAGGAATTTCAAGATGTGGTAATGTATACGATGGATGAGTGTACATATATATATATATATATATATAAGTGTTTGTGTGTGTGGAGCTGCATGAGTATATAAGAGAGCTGTTGGTGTATGTAAGAAAGCTGTGTACAAGTATGTAGCAAAACAGTGCATGTATGTAACAGAGGTGTGAGTGCATACTTCAAAGCTGTAGAAAAGCTATATGTGTTAGAACTGTGTTTGTGTATGGAGGAGAGTTGTGTGTGTATTTCGGAAAATTGCGTGTGTGATAGTAGTAGAGTTGTGTGTATGCAGGAGAGATGTGTGTATGTAGGAAAGAGGGTGGAAACTTATCAATGCTATAGGACCTATGCAAGAACCTAACATGATCAAATTTGACTCATGACAATACAGCTTTAAAAAATGCATTGGCAGCAATTGTACCGATCATCTACTTTCAATGAATTATCAGCAAATTGGTGAAAGTACACCTATTAAAAAAAAAATAACAGCCTCCTCCATATCCCCTCTAGCTGTCCTGTCCATCACCAAGATAGGTGCGTTTTCTGCCATTTTAGGTAGAAGTAATGTTCAACCAATTTGCTTCTAATTTAGACAAAGTAGTAGGAAAGTTTATCAAACAAACTCTACATATGAGCTCTATCTATTTTACAATACGTGTAATATGTATTCACAAAATGTCCATTTTCTATATGTGTGAACTTCACATCTTTTTTTTTTTTAGTAAGTTTTAGTGCATGATGAGGTGGTGTTTACCTATAGGATCCACCATCTCTTGGACTGGGCACCATTGATGGTATTTATTGGGCCCCACGTTCTTAAGTAAATCTCAATATTGCTTCAAAAAGGTAGCTATGCATATACAGTTTACAGACAGAATGTTAACATATTAAGCAAGAGTGTGACAACTTATCAGTGCTAAATGTGCCATAAAAAAACCCAGCATGTAAAATTCTTAGCTTTGACAAGTGACAACATATCTGGCAAAATGCATTGTAAACCAAATGTAATTTTTAGCTGCAGTAAATTTTAGACAATCAAAATGATGTTAAAATGTGTGTGTTTCTTACAGTCTAGAGGCTGCTTATTCTGATGGAGGAAAACACTGACAGCATCCTTCATGATCACTGAAAGAACTGTTCTCCTTTCTCCTGCCCCACACTGATCTATCTGATCGGTGCAGTGCAGGGGAGAAAGTCACCAGGACTTGCACGGATGTTGCGCATCCTGTGTAGCTGAAAAAACTTCTGCAAGACTAGCCCTTGGACCTCTTTATGAAAAGAAGAACGACACTCCTGATATGTGAGGTGGCATGGATAGGGTCCCAATCAAACAAAGTTGTTGATTAGCCATTGAACCTTTCAGGTCATGTGATCAGTCACATTCCTGGAAGGAATTTCAAGATGTGGTAATGTATACGATGGATGAGTGTACATATATATATATATATATATATATAAGTGTTTGTGTGTGTGGAGCTGCATGAGTATATAAGAGAGCTGTTGGTGTATGTAAGAAAGCTGTGTAGAAGTATGTAGCAAAACAGTGCATGTATGTAACAGAGGTGTGAGTGCATACTTCAAAACTGTAGAAAAGCTATATGTGTTAGAACTGTGTTTGTGTATGGAGGAGAGTTGTGTGTGTATTTCGGAAAATTGCGTGTGTGATAGTAGTAGAGTTGTGTGTATGCAGGAGAGATGTGTGTATGTAGGAAAGAGGGTGGAAACTTATCAATGCTATAGGACCTATGCAAGAACCTAACATGATCAAATTTGACTCATGACAATACAGCTTTAAAAAATGCATTGGCAGCAATTGTACCGATCATCTACTTTCAATGAATTATCAGCAAATTGGTGAAAGTACACCTATTAAAAAAAAAATAACAGCCTCCTCCATATCCCCTCTAGCTGTCCTGTCCATCACCAAGATAGGTGCGTTTTCTGCCATTTTAGGTAGAAGTAATGTTCAACCAATTTGCTTCTAATTTAGACAAAGTAGTAGGAAAGTTTATCAAACAAACTCTACATATGAGCTCTATCTATTTTACAATACGTGTAATATGTATTCACAAAATGTCCATTTTCTATATGTGTGAACTTCACATCTTTTTTTTTTTTAGTAAGTTTTAGTGCATGATGAGGTGGTGTTTACCTATAGGATCCACCATCTCTTGGACTGGGCACCATTGATGGTATTTATTGGGCCCCACGTTCTTAAGTAAATCTCAATATTGCTTCAAAAAGGTAGCTATGCATATACAGTTTACAGACAGAATGTTAACATATTAAGCAAGAGTGTGACAACTTATCAGTGCTAAATGTGCCATAAAAAAACCCAGCATGTAAAATTCTTAGCTTTGACAAGTGACAACATATCTGGCAAAATGCATTGTAAACCAAATGTAATTTTTAGCTGCAGTAAATTTTAGACAATCAAAATGATGTTAAAATGTGTGTGTTTCTTACAGTCTAGAGGCTGCTTATTCTGATGGAGGAAAACACTGACAGCATCCTTCATGATCACTGAAAGAACTGTTCTCCTTTCTCCTGCCCCACACTGATCTATCTGATCGGTGCAGTGCAGGGGAGAAAGTCACCAGGACTTGCACGGATGTTGCGCATCCTGTGTAGCTGAAAAAACTTCTGCAAGACTAGCCCTTGGACCTCTTTATGAAAAGAAGAACGACACTCCTGATATGTGAGGTGGCATGGATAGGGTCCCAATCAAACAAAGTTGTTGATTAGCCATTGAACCTTTCAGGTCATGTGATCAGTCACATTCCTGGAAGGAATTTCAAGATGTGGTAATGTATACGATGGATGAGTGTACATATATATATATATATATATATAAGTGTTTGTGTGTGTGGAGCTGCATGAGTATATAAGAGAGCTGTTGGTGTATGTAAGAAAGCTGTGTACAAGTATGTAGCAAAACAGTGCATGTATGTAACAGAGGTGTGAGTGCATACTTCAAAGCTGTAGAAAAGCTATATGTGTTAGAACTGTGTTTGTGTATGGAGGAGAGTTGTGTGTGTATTTCGGAAAATTGCGTGTGTGATAGTAGTAGAGTTGTGTGTATGCAGGAGAGATGTGTGTATGTAGGAAAGAGGGTGGAAACTTATCAATGCTATAGGACCTATGCAAGAACCTAACATGATCAAATTTGACTCATGACAATACAGCTTTAAAAAATGCATTGGCAGCAATTGTACCGATCATCTACTTTCAATGAATTATCAGCAAATTGGTGAAAGTACACCTATTAAAAAAAAAATAACAGCCTCCTCCATATCCCCTCTAGCTGTCCTGTCCATCACCAAGATAGGTGCGTTTTCTGCCATTTTAGGTAGAAGTAATGTTCAACCAATTTGCTTCTAATTTAGACAAAGTAGTAGGAAAGTTTATCAAACAAACTCTACATATGAGCTCTATCTATTTTACAATACGTGTAATATGTATTCACAAAATGTCCATTTTCTATATGTGTGAACTTCACATCTTTTTTTTTTTTAGTAAGTTTTAGTGCATGATGAGGTGGTGTTTACCTATAGGATCCACCATCTCTTGGACTGGGCACCATTGATGGTATTTATTGGGCCCCACGTTCTTAAGTAAATCTCAATATTGCTTCAAAAAGGTAGCTATGCATATACAGTTTACAGACAGAATGTTAACATATTAAGCAAGAGTGTGACAACTTATCAGTGCTAAATGTGCCATAAAAAAACCCAGCATGTAAAATTCTTAGCTTTGACAAGTGACAACATATCTGGCAAAATGCATTGTAAACCAAATGTAATTTTTAGCTGCAGTAAATTTTAGACAATCAAAATGATGTTAAAATGTGTGTGTTTCTTACAGTCTAGAGGCTGCTTATTCTGATGGAGGAAAACACTGACAGCATCCTTCATGATCACTGAAAGAACTGTTCTCCTTTCTCCTGCCCCACACTGATCTATCTGATCGGTGCAGTGCAGGGGAGAAAGTCACCAGGACTTGCACGGATGTTGCGCATCCTGTGTAGCTGAAAAAACTTCTGCAAGACTAGCCCTTGGACCTCTTTATGAAAAGAAGAACGACACTCCTGATATGTGAGGTGGCATGGATAGGGTCCCAATCAAACAAAGTTGTTGATTAGCCATTGAACCTTTCAGGTCATGTGATCAGTCACATTCCTGGAAGGAATTTCAAGATGTGGTAATGTATACGATGGATGAGTGTACATATATATATATATATATATATAAGTGTTTGTGTGTGTGGAGCTGCATGAGTATATAAGAGAGCTGTTGGTGTATGTAAGAAAGCTGTGTACAAGTATGTAGCAAAACAGTGCATGTATGTAACAGAGGTGTGAGTGCATACTTCAAAGCTGTAGAAAAGCTATATGTGTTAGAACTGTGTTTGTGTATGGAGGAGAGTTGTGTGTGTATTTCGGAAAATTGCGTGTGTGATAGTAGTAGAGTTGTGTGTATGCAGGAGAGATGTGTGTATGTAGGAAAGAGGGTGGAAACTTATCAATGCTATAGGACCTATGCAAGAACCTAACATGATCAAATTTGACTCATGACAATACAGCTTTAAAAAATGCATTGGCAGCAATTGTACCGATCATCTACTTTCAATGAATTATCAGCAAATTGGTGAAAGTACACCTATTAAAAAAAAAATAACAGCCTCCTCCATATCCCCTCTAGCTGTCCTGTCCATCACCAAGATAGGTGCGTTTTCTGCCATTTTAGGTAGAAGTAATGTTCAACCAATTTGCTTCTAATTTAGACAAAGTAGTAGGAAAGTTTATCAAACAAACTCTACATATGAGCTCTATCTATTTTACAATACGTGTAATATGTATTCACAAAATGTCCATTTTCTATATGTGTGAACTTCACATCTTTTTTTTTTTTAGTAAGTTTTAGTGCATGATGAGGTGGTGTTTACCTATAGGATCCACCATCTCTTGGACTGGGCACCATTGATGGTATTTATTGGGCCCCACGTTCTTAAGTAAATCTCAATATTGCTTCAAAAAGGTAGCTATGCATATACAGTTTACAGACAGAATGTTAACATATTAAGCAAGAGTGTGACAACTTATCAGTGCTAAATGTGCCATAAAAAAACCCAGCATGTAAAATTCTTAGCTTTGACAAGTGACAACATATCTGGCAAAATGCATTGTAAACCAAATGTAATTTTTAGCTGCAGTAAATTTTAGACAATCAAAATGATGTTAAAATGTGTGTGTTTCTTACAGTCTAGAGGCTGCTTATTCTGATGGAGGAAAACACTGACAGCATCCTTCATGATCACTGAAAGAACTGTTCTCCTTTCTCCTGCCCCACACTGATCTATCTGATCGGTGCAGTGCAGGGGAGAAAGTCACCAGGACTTGCACGGATGTTGCGCATCCTGTGTAGCTGAAAAAACTTCTGCAAGACTAGCCCTTGGACCTCTTTATGAAAAGAAGAACGACACTCCTGATATGTGAGGTGGCATGGATAGGGTCCCAATCAAACAAAGTTGTTGATTAGCCATTGAACCTTTCAGGTCATGTGATCAGTCACATTCCTGGAAGGAATTTCAAGATGTGGTAATGTATACGATGGATGAGTGTACATATATATATATATATATATATAAGTGTTTGTGTGTGTGGAGCTGCATGAGTATATAAGAGAGCTGTTGGTGTATGTAAGAAAGCTGTGTAGAAGTATGTAGCAAAACAGTGCATGTATGTAACAGAGGTGTGAGTGCATACTTCAAAACTGTAGAAAAGCTATATGTGTTAGAACTGTGTTTGTGTATGGAGGAGAGTTGTGTGTGTATTTCGGAAAATTGCGTGTGTGATAGTAGTAGAGTTGTGTGTATGCAGGAGAGATGTGTGTATGTAGGAAAGAGGGTGGAAACTTATCAATGCTATAGGACCTATGCAAGAACCTAACATGATCAAATTTGACTCATGACAATACAGCTTTAAAAAATGCATTGGCAGCAATTGTACCGATCATCTACTTTCAATGAATTATCAGCAAATTGGTGAAAGTACACCTATTAAAAAAAAAATAACAGCCTCCTCCATATCCCCTCTAGCTGTCCTGTCCATCACCAAGATAGGTGCGTTTTCTGCCATTTTAGGTAGAAGTAATGTTCAACCAATTTGCTTCTAATTTAGACAAAGTAGTAGGAAAGTTTATCAAACAAACTCTACATATGAGCTCTATCTATTTTACAATACGTGTAATATGTATTCACAAAATGTCCATTTTCTATATGTGTGAACTTCACATCTTTTTTTTTTTTAGTAAGTTTTAGTGCATGATGAGGTGGTGTTTACCTATAGGATCCACCATCTCTTGGACTGGGCACCATTGATGGTATTTATTGGGCCCCACGTTCTTAAGTAAATCTCAATATTGCTTCAAAAAGGTAGCTATGCATATACAGTTTACAGACAGAATGTTAACATATTAAGCAAGAGTGTGACAACTTATCAGTGCTAAATGTGCCATAAAAAAACCCAGCATGTAAAATTCTTAGCTTTGACAAGTGACAACATATCTGGCAAAATGCATTGTAAACCAAATGTAATTTTTAGCTGCAGTAAATTTTAGACAATCAAAATGATGTTAAAATGTGTGTGTTTCTTACAGTCTAGAGGCTGCTTATTCTGATGGAGGAAAACACTGACAGCATCCTTCATGATCACTGAAAGAACTGTTCTCCTTTCTCCTGCCCCACACTGATCTATCTGATCGGTGCAGTGCAGGGGAGAAAGTCACCAGGACTTGCACGGATGTTGCGCATCCTGTGTAGCTGAAAAAACTTCTGCAAGACTAGCCCTTGGACCTCTTTATGAAAAGAAGAACGACACTCCTGATATGTGAGGTGGCATGGATAGGGTCCCAATCAAACAAAGTTGTTGATTAGCCATTGAACCTTTCAGGTCATGTGATCAGTCACATTCCTGGAAGGAATTTCAAGATGTGGTAATGTATACGATGGATGAGTGTACATATATATATATATATATATATAAGTGTTTGTGTGTGTGGAGCTGCATGAGTATATAAGAGAGCTGTTGGTGTATGTAAGAAAGCTGTGTACAAGTATGTAGCAAAACAGTGCATGTATGTAACAGAGGTGTGAGTGCATACTTCAAAGCTGTAGAAAAGCTATATGTGTTAGAACTGTGTTTGTGTATGGAGGAGAGTTGTGTGTGTATTTCGGAAAATTGCGTGTGTGATAGTAGTAGAGTTGTGTGTATGCAGGAGAGATGTGTGTATGTAGGAAAGAGGGTGGAAACTTATCAATGCTATAGGACCTATGCAAGAACCTAACATGATCAAATTTGACTCATGACAATACAGCTTTAAAAAATGCATTGGCAGCAATTGTACCGATCATCTACTTTCAATGAATTATCAGCAAATTGGTGAAAGTACACCTATTAAAAAAAAAATAACAGCCTCCTCCATATCCCCTCTAGCTGTCCTGTCCATCACCAAGATAGGTGCGTTTTCTGCCATTTTAGGTAGAAGTAATGTTCAACCAATTTGCTTCTAATTTAGACAAAGTAGTAGGAAAGTTTATCAAACAAACTCTACATATGAGCTCTATCTATTTTACAATACGTGTAATATGTATTCACAAAATGTCCATTTTCTATATGTGTGAACTTCACATCTTTTTTTTTTTTAGTAAGTTTTAGTGCATGATGAGGTGGTGTTTACCTATAGGATCCACCATCTCTTGGACTGGGCACCATTGATGGTATTTATTGGGCCCCACGTTCTTAAGTAAATCTCAATATTGCTTCAAAAAGGTAGCTATGCATATACAGTTTACAGACAGAATGTTAACATATTAAGCAAGAGTGTGACAACTTATCAGTGCTAAATGTGCCATAAAAAAACCCAGCATGTAAAATTCTTAGCTTTGACAAGTGACAACATATCTGGCAAAATGCATTGTAAACCAAATGTAATTTTTAGCTGCAGTAAATTTTAGACAATCAAAATGATGTTAAAATGTGTGTGTTTCTTACAGTCTAGAGGCTGCTTATTCTGATGGAGGAAAACACTGACAGCATCCTTCATGATCACTGAAAGAACTGTTCTCCTTTCTCCTGCCCCACACTGATCTATCTGATCGGTGCAGTGCAGGGGAGAAAGTCACCAGGACTTGCACGGATGTTGCGCATCCTGTGTAGCTGAAAAAACTTCTGCAAGACTAGCCCTTGGACCTCTTTATGAAAAGAAGAACGACACTCCTGATATGTGAGGTGGCATGGATAGGGTCCCAATCAAACAAAGTTGTTGATTAGCCATTGAACCTTTCAGGTCATGTGATCAGTCACATTCCTGGAAGGAATTTCAAGATGTGGTAATGTATACGATGGATGAGTGTACATATATATATATATATATATATAAGTGTTTGTGTGTGTGGAGCTGCATGAGTATATAAGAGAGCTGTTGGTGTATGTAAGAAAGCTGTGTACAAGTATGTAGCAAAACAGTGCATGTATGTAACAGAGGTGTGAGTGCATACTTCAAAGCTGTAGAAAAGCTATATGTGTTAGAACTGTGTTTGTGTATGGAGGAGAGTTGTGTGTGTATTTCGGAAAATTGCGTGTGTGATAGTAGTAGAGTTGTGTGTATGCAGGAGAGATGTGTGTATGTAGGAAAGAGGGTGGAAACTTATCAATGCTATAGGACCTATGCAAGAACCTAACATGATCAAATTTGACTCATGACAATACAGCTTTAAAAAATGCATTGGCAGCAATTGTACCGATCATCTACTTTCAATGAATTATCAGCAAATTGGTGAAAGTACACCTATTAAAAAAAAAATAACAGCCTCCTCCATATCCCCTCTAGCTGTCCTGTCCATCACCAAGATAGGTGCGTTTTCTGCCATTTTAGGTAGAAGTAATGTTCAACCAATTTGCTTCTAATTTAGACAAAGTAGTAGGAAAGTTTATCAAACAAACTCTACATATGAGCTCTATCTATTTTACAATACGTGTAATATGTATTCACAAAATGTCCATTTTCTATATGTGTGAACTTCACATCTTTTTTTTTTTTAGTAAGTTTTAGTGCATGATGAGGTGGTGTTTACCTATAGGATCCACCATCTCTTGGACTGGGCACCATTGATGGTATTTATTGGGCCCCACGTTCTTAAGTAAATCTCAATATTGCTTCAAAAAGGTAGCTATGCATATACAGTTTACAGACAGAATGTTAACATATTAAGCAAGAGTGTGACAACTTATCAGTGCTAAATGTGCCATAAAAAAACCCAGCATGTAAAATTCTTAGCTTTGACAAGTGACAACATATCTGGCAAAATGCATTGTAAACCAAATGTAATTTTTAGCTGCAGTAAATTTTAGACAATCAAAATGATGTTAAAATGTGTGTGTTTCTTACAGTCTAGAGGCTGCTTATTCTGATGGAGGAAAACACTGACAGCATCCTTCATGATCACTGAAAGAACTGTTCTCCTTTCTCCTGCCCCACACTGATCTATCTGATCGGTGCAGTGCAGGGGAGAAAGTCACCAGGACTTGCACGGATGTTGCGCATCCTGTGTAGCTGAAAAAACTTCTGCAAGACTAGCCCTTGGACCTCTTTATGAAAAGAAGAACGACACTCCTGATATGTGAGGTGGCATGGATAGGGTCCCAATCAAACAAAGTTGTTGATTAGCCATTGAACCTTTCAGGTCATGTGATCAGTCACATTCCTGGAAGGAATTTCAAGATGTGGTAATGTATACGATGGATGAGTGTACATATATATATATATATATATATAAGTGTTTGTGTGTGTGGAGCTGCATGAGTATATAAGAGAGCTGTTGGTGTATGTAAGAAAGCTGTGTAGAAGTATGTAGCAAAACAGTGCATGTATGTAACAGAGGTGTGAGTGCATACTTCAAAACTGTAGAAAAGCTATATGTGTTAGAACTGTGTTTGTGTATGGAGGAGAGTTGTGTGTGTATTTCGGAAAATTGCGTGTGTGATAGTAGTAGAGTTGTGTGTATGCAGGAGAGATGTGTGTATGTAGGAAAGAGGGTGGAAACTTATCAATGCTATAGGACCTATGCAAGAACCTAACATGATCAAATTTGACTCATGACAATACAGCTTTAAAAAATGCATTGGCAGCAATTGTACCGATCATCTACTTTCAATGAATTATCAGCAAATTGGTGAAAGTACACCTATTAAAAAAAAAATAACAGCCTCCTCCATATCCCCTCTAGCTGTCCTGTCCATCACCAAGATAGGTGCGTTTTCTGCCATTTTAGGTAGAAGTAATGTTCAACCAATTTGCTTCTAATTTAGACAAAGTAGTAGGAAAGTTTATCAAACAAACTCTACATATGAGCTCTATCTATTTTACAATACGTGTAATATGTATTCACAAAATGTCCATTTTCTATATGTGTGAACTTCACATCTTTTTTTTTTTTAGTAAGTTTTAGTGCATGATGAGGTGGTGTTTACCTATAGGATCCACCATCTCTTGGACTGGGCACCATTGATGGTATTTATTGGGCCCCACGTTCTTAAGTAAATCTCAATATTGCTTCAAAAAGGTAGCTATGCATATACAGTTTACAGACAGAATGTTAACATATTAAGCAAGAGTGTGACAACTTATCAGTGCTAAATGTGCCATAAAAAAACCCAGCATGTAAAATTCTTAGCTTTGACAAGTGACAACATATCTGGCAAAATGCATTGTAAACCAAATGTAATTTTTAGCTGCAGTAAATTTTAGACAATCAAAATGATGTTAAAATGTGTGTGTTTCTTACAGTCTAGAGGCTGCTTATTCTGATGGAGGAAAACACTGACAGCATCCTTCATGATCACTGAAAGAACTGTTCTCCTTTCTCCTGCCCCACACTGATCTATCTGATCGGTGCAGTGCAGGGGAGAAAGTCACCAGGACTTGCACGGATGTTGCGCATCCTGTGTAGCTGAAAAAACTTCTGCAAGACTAGCCCTTGGACCTCTTTATGAAAAGAAGAACGACACTCCTGATATGTGAGGTGGCATGGATAGGGTCCCAATCAAACAAAGTTGTTGATTAGCCATTGAACCTTTCAGGTCATGTGATCAGTCACATTCCTGGAAGGAATTTCAAGATGTGGTAATGTATACGATGGATGAGTGTACATATATATATATATATATATATAAGTGTTTGTGTGTGTGGAGCTGCATGAGTATATAAGAGAGCTGTTGGTGTATGTAAGAAAGCTGTGTACAAGTATGTAGCAAAACAGTGCATGTATGTAACAGAGGTGTGAGTGCATACTTCAAAGCTGTAGAAAAGCTATATGTGTTAGAACTGTGTTTGTGTATGGAGGAGAGTTGTGTGTGTATTTCGTAAAATTGCGTGTGTGATAGTAGTAGAGTTGTGTGTATGCAGGAGAGATGTGTGTATGTAGGAAAGAGGGTGGAAACTTATCAATGCTATAGGACCTATGCAAGAACCTAACATGATCAAATTTGACTCATGACAATACAGCTTTAAAAAATGCATTGGCAGCAATTGTACCGATCATCTACTTTCAATGAATTATCAGCAAATTGGTGAAAGTACACCTATTAAAAAAAAAATAACAGCCTCCTCCATATCCCCTCTAGCTGTCCTGTCCATCACCAAGATAGGTGCGTTTTCTGCCATTTTAGGTAGAAGTAATGTTCAACCAATTTGCTTCTAATTTAGACAAAGTAGTAGGAAAGTTTATCAAACAAACTCTACATATGAGCTCTATCTATTTTACAATACGTGTAATATGTATTCACAAAATGTCCATTTTCTATATGTGTGAACTTCACATCTTTTTTTTTTTTAGTAAGTTTTAGTGCATGATGAGGTGGTGTTTACCTATAGGATCCACCATCTCTTGGACTGGGCACCATTGATGGTATTTATTGGGCCCCACGTTCTTAAGTAAATCTCAATATTGCTTCAAAAAGGTAGCTATGCATATACAGTTTACAGACAGAATGTTAACATATTAAGCAAGAGTGTGACAACTTATCAGTGCTAAATGTGCCATAAAAAAACCCAGCATGTAAAATTCTTAGCTTTGACAAGTGACAACATATCTGGCAAAATGCATTGTAAACCAAATGTAATTTTTAGCTGCAGTAAATTTTAGACAATCAAAATGATGTTAAAATGTGTGTGTTTCTTACAGTCTAGAGGCTGCTTATTCTGATGGAGGAAAACACTGACAGCATCCTTCATGATCACTGAAAGAACTGTTCTCCTTTCTCCTGCCCCACACTGATCTATCTGATCGGTGCAGTGCAGGGGAGAAAGTCACCAGGACTTGCACGGATGTTGCGCATCCTGTGTAGCTGAAAAAACTTCTGCAAGACTAGCCCTTGGACCTCTTTATGAAAAGAAGAACGACACTCCTGATATGTGAGGTGGCATGGATAGGGTCCCAATCAAACAAAGTTGTTGATTAGCCATTGAACCTTTCAGGTCATGTGATCAGTCACATTCCTGGAAGGAATTTCAAGATGTGGTAATGTATACGATGGATGAGTGTACATATATATATATATATATATATATATAAGTGTTTGTGTGTGTGGAGCTGCATGAGTATATAAGAGAGCTGTTGGTGTATGTAAGAAAGCTGTGTACAAGTATGTAGCAAAACAGTGCATGTATGTAACAGAGGTGTGAGTGCATACTTCAAAGCTGTAGAAAAGCTATATGTGTTAGAACTGTGTTTGTGTATGGAGGAGAGTTGTGTGTGTATTTCGGAAAATTGCGTGTGTGATAGTAGTAGAGTTGTGTGTATGCAGGAGAGATGTGTGTATGTAGGAAAGAGGGTGGAAACTTATCAATGCTATAGGACCTATGCAAGAACCTAACATGATCAAATTTGACTCATGACAATACAGCTTTAAAAAATGCATTGGCAGCAATTGTACCGATCATCTACTTTCAATGAATTATCAGCAAATTGGTGAAAGTACACCTATTAAAAAAAAAATAACAGCCTCCTCCATATCCCCTCTAGCTGTCCTGTCCATCACCAAGATAGGTGCGTTTTCTGCCATTTTAGGTAGAAGTAATGTTCAACCAATTTGCTTCTAATTTAGACAAAGTAGTAGGAAAGTTTATCAAACAAACTCTACATATGAGCTCTATCTATTTTACAATACGTGTAATATGTATTCACAAAATGTCCATTTTCTATATGTGTGAACTTCACATCTTTTTTTTTTTTAGTAAGTTTTAGTGCATGATGAGGTGGTGTTTACCTATAGGATCCACCATCTCTTGGACTGGGCACCATTGATGGTATTTATTGGGCCCCACGTTCTTAAGTAAATCTCAATATTGCTTCAAAAAGGTAGCTATGCATATACAGTTTACAGACAGAATGTTAACATATTAAGCAAGAGTGTGACAACTTATCAGTGCTAAATGTGCCATAAAAAAACCCAGCATGTAAAATTCTTAGCTTTGACAAGTGACAACATATCTGGCAAAATGCATTGTAAACCAAATGTAATTTTTAGCTGCAGTAAATTTTAGACAATCAAAATGATGTTAAAATGTGTGTGTTTCTTACAGTCTAGAGGCTGCTTATTCTGATGGAGGAAAACACTGACAGCATCCTTCATGATCACTGAAAGAACTGTTCTCCTTTCTCCTGCCCCACACTGATCTATCTGATCGGTGCAGTGCAGGGGAGAAAGTCACCAGGACTTGCACGGATGTTGCGCATCCTGTGTAGCTGAAAAAACTTCTGCAAGACTAGCCCTTGGACCTCTTTATGAAAAGAAGAACGACACTCCTGATATGTGAGGTGGCATGGATAGGGTCCCAATCAAACAAAGTTGTTGATTAGCCATTGAACCTTTCAGGTCATGTGATCAGTCACATTCCTGGAAGGAATTTCAAGATGTGGTAATGTATACGATGGATGAGTGTACATATATATATATATATATATATATAAGTGTTTGTGTGTGTGGAGCTGCATGAGTATATAAGAGAGCTGTTGGTGTATGTAAGAAAGCTGTGTAGAAGTATGTAGCAAAACAGTGCATGTATGTAACAGAGGTGTGAGTGCATACTTCAAAACTGTAGAAAAGCTATATGTGTTAGAACTGTGTTTGTGTATGGAGGAGAGTTGTGTGTGTATTTCGGAAAATTGCGTGTGTGATAGTAGTAGAGTTGTGTGTATGCAGGAGAGATGTGTGTATGTAGGAAAGAGGGTGGAAACTTATCAATGCTATAGGACCTATGCAAGAACCTAACATGATCAAATTTGACTCATGACAATACAGCTTTAAAAAATGCATTGGCAGCAATTGTACCGATCATCTACTTTCAATGAATTATCAGCAAATTGGTGAAAGTACACCTATTAAAAAAAAAATAACAGCCTCCTCCATATCCCCTCTAGCTGTCCTGTCCATCACCAAGATAGGTGCGTTTTCTGCCATTTTAGGTAGAAGTAATGTTCAACCAATTTGCTTCTAATTTAGACAAAGTAGTAGGAAAGTTTATCAAACAAACTCTACATATGAGCTCTATCTATTTTACAATACGTGTAATATGTATTCACAAAATGTCCATTTTCTATATGTGTGAACTTCACATCTTTTTTATTTTTAGTAAGTTTTAGTGCATGATGAGGTGGTGTTTACCTATAGGATCCACCATCTCTTGGACTGGGCACCATTGATGGTATTTATTGGGCCCCACGTTCTTAAGTAAATCTCAATATTGCTTCAAAAAGGTAGCTATGCATATACAGTTTACAGACAGAATGTTAACATATTAAGCAAGAGTGTGACAACTTATCAGTGCTAAATGTGCCATAAAAAAACCCAGCATGTAAAATTCTTAGCTTTGACAAGTGACAACATATCTGGCAAAATGCATTGTAAACCAAATGTAATTTTTAG
Source organism: Phyllobates terribilis (assembly GCF_046119375.1). Taxonomy (NCBI): domain Eukaryota; kingdom Metazoa; phylum Chordata; class Amphibia; order Anura; family Dendrobatidae; genus Phyllobates; species Phyllobates terribilis. The sequence goes on along the minus strand of NW_027364157.1, from coordinate 142,815 downwards.
CTGCAGTAAATTTTAGACAATCAAAATGATGTTAAAATGTGTGTGTTTCTTACAGTCTAGAGGCTGCTTATTCTGATGGAGGAAAACACTGACAGCATCCTTCATGATCACTGAAAGAACTGTTCTCCTTTCTCCTGCCCCACACTGATCTATCTGATCGGTGCAGTGCAGGGGAGAAAGTCACCAGGACTTGCACGGATGTTGCGCATCCTGTGTAGCTGAAAAAACTTCTGCAAGACTAGCCCTTGGACCTCTTTATGAAAAGAAGAACGACACTCCTGATATGTGAGGTGGCATGGATAGGGTCCCAATCAAACAAAGTTGTTGATTAGCCATTGAACCTTTCAGGTCATGTGATCAGTCACATTCCTGGAAGGAATTTCAAGATGTGGTAATGTATACGATGGATGAGTGTACATATATATATATATATATATATATATATATATAAGTGTTTGTGTGTGTGGAGCTGCATGAGTATATAAGAGAGCTGTTGGTGTATGTAAGAAAGCTGTGTAGAAGTATGTAGCAAAACAGTGCATGTATGTAACAGAGGTGTGAGTGCATACTTCAAAGCTGTAGAAAAGCTATATGTGTTAGAACTGTGTTTGTGTATGGAGGAGAGTTGTGTGTGTATTTCGGAAAATTGCGTGTGTGATAGTAGTAGAGTTGTGTGTATGCAGGAGAGATGTGTGTATGTAGGAAAGAGGGTGGAAACTTATCAATGCTATAGGACCTATGCAAGAACCTAACATGATCAAATTTGACTCATGACAATACAGCTTTAAAAAATGCATTGGCAGCAATTGTACCGATCATCTACTTTCAATGAATTATCAGCAAATTGGTGAAAGTACACCTATTAAAAAAAAAATAACAGCCTCCTCCATATCCCCTCTAGCTGTCCTGTCCATCACCAAGATAGGTGCGTTTTCTGCCATTTTAGGTAGAAGTAATGTTCAACCAATTTGCTTCTAATTTAGACAAAGTAGTAGGAAAGTTTATCAAACAAACTCTACATATGAGCTCTATCTATTTTACAATACGTGTAATATGTATTCACAAAATGTCCATTTTCTATATGTGTGAACTTCACATCTTTTTTTTTTTTAGTAAGTTTTAGTGCATGATGAGGTGGTGTTTACCTATAGGATCCACCATCTCTTGGACTGGGCACCATTGATGGTATTTATTGGGCCCCACGTTCTTAAGTAAATCTCAATATTGCTTCAAAAAGGTAGCTATGCATATACAGTTTACAGACAGAATGTTAACATATTAAGCAAGAGTGTGACAACTTATCAGTGCTAAATGTGCCATAAAAAAACCCAGCATGTAAAATTCTTAGCTTTGACAAGTGACAACATATCTGGCAAAATGCATTGTAAACCAAATGTAATTTTTAGCTGCAGTAAATTTTAGACAATCAAAATGATGTTAAAATGTGTGTGTTTCTTACAGTCTAGAGGCTGCTTATTCTGATGGAGGAAAACACTGACAGCATCCTTCATGATCACTGAAAGAACTGTTCTCCTTTCTCCTGCCCCACACTGATCTATCTGATCGGTGCAGTGCAGGGGAGAAAGTCACCAGGACTTGCACGGATGTTGCGCATCCTGTGTAGCTGAAAAAACTTCTGCAAGACTAGCCCTTGGACCTCTTTATGAAAAGAAGAACGACACTCCTGATATGTGAGGTGGCATGGATAGGGTCCCAATCAAACAAAGTTGTTGATTAGCCATTGAACCTTTCAGGTCATGTGATCAGTCACATTCCTGGAAGGAATTTCAAGATGTGGTAATGTATACGATGGATGAGTGTACATATATATATATATATATATATATATATAAGTGTTTGTGTGTGTGGAGCTGCATGAGTATATAAGAGAGCTGTTGGTGTATGTAAGAAAGCTGTGTACAAGTATGTAGCAAAACAGTGCATGTATGTAACAGAGGTGTGAGTGCATACTTCAAAGCTGTAGAAAAGCTATATGTGTTAGAACTGTGTTTGTGTATGGAGGAGAGTTGTGTGTGTATTTCGGAAAATTGCGTGTGTGATAGTAGTAGAGTTGTGTGTATGCAGGAGAGATGTGTGTATGTAGGAAAGAGGGTGGAAACTTATCAATGCTATAGGACCTATGCAAGAACCTAACATTATCAAATTTGACTCATGACAATACAGCTTTAAAAAATGCATTGGCAGCAATTGTACCGATCATCTACTTTCAATGAATTATCAGCAAATTGGTGAAAGTACACCTATTAAAAAAAAAATAACAGCCTCCTCCATATCCCCTCTAGCTGTCCTGTCCATCACCAAGATAGGTGCGTTTTCTGCCATTTTAGGTAGAAGTAATGTTCAACCAATTTGCTTCTAATTTAGACAAAGTAGTAGGAAAGTTTATCAAACAAACTCTACATATGAGCTCTATCTATTTTACAATACGTGTAATATGTATTCACAAAATGTCCATTTTCTATATGTGTGAACTTCACATCTTTTTTTTTTTTAGTAAGTTTTAGTGCATGATGAGGTGGTGTTTACCTATAGGATCCACCATCTCTTGGACTGGGCACCATTGATGGTATTTATTGGGCCCCACGTTCTTAAGTAAATCTCAATATTGCTTCAAAAAGGTAGCTATGCATATACAGTTTACAGACAGAATGTTAACATATTAAGCAAGAGTGTGACAACTTATCAGTGCTAAATGTGCCATAAAAAAACCCAGCATGTAAAATTCTTAGCTTTGACAAGTGACAACATATCTGGCAAAATGCATTGTAAACCAAATGTAATTTTTAGCTGCAGTAAATTTTAGACAATCAAAATGATGTTAAAATGTGTGTGTTTCTTACAGTCTAGAGGCTGCTTATTCTGATGGAGGAAAACACTGACAGCATCCTTCATGATCACTGAAAGAACTGTTCTCCTTTCTCCTGCCCCACACTGATCTATCTGATCGGTGCAGTGCAGGGGAGAAAGTCACCAGGACTTGCACGGATGTTGCACATCCTGTGTAGCTGAAAAAACTTCTGCAAGACTAGCCCTTGGACCTCTTTATGAAAAGAAGAACGACACTCCTGATATGTGAGGTGGCATGGATAGGGTCCCAATCAAACAAAGTTGTTGATTAGCCATTGAACCTTTCAGGTCATGTGATCAGTCACATTCCTGGAAGGAATTTCAAGATGTGGTAATGTATACGATGGATGAGTGTACATATATATATATATATATATATAAGTGTTTGTGTGTGTGGAGCTGCATGAGTATATAAGAGAGCTGTTGGTGTATGTAAGAAAGCTGTGTACAAGTATGTAGCAAAACAGTGCGTGTATGTAACAGAGGTGTGAGTGCATACTTCAAAGCTGTAGAAAAGCTATATGTGTTAGAACTGTGTTTGTGTATGGAGGAGAGTTGTGTGTGTATTTCGGAAAATTGCGTGTGTGATAGTAGTAGAGTTGTGTGTATGCAGGAGAGATGTGTGTATGTAGGAAAGAGGGTGGAAACTTATCAATGCTATAGGACCTATGCAAGAACCTAACATGATCAAATTTGACTCATGACAATACAGCTTTAAAAAATGCATTGGCAGCAATTGTACCGATCATCTACTTTCAATGAATTATCAGCAAATTGGTGAAAGTACACCTATTAAAAAAAAAATAACAGCCTCCTCCATATCCCCTCTAGCTGTCCTGTCCATCACCAAGATAGGTGCGTTTTCTGCCATTTTAGGTAGAAGTAATGTTCAACCAATTTGCTTCTAATTTAGACAAAGTAGTAGGAAAGTTTATCAAACAAACTCTACATATGAGCTCTATCTATTTTACAATACGTGTAATATGTATTCACAAAATGTCCATTTTCTATATGTGTGAACTTCACATCTTTTTTTTTTTTAGTAAGTTTTAGTGCATGATGAGGTGGTGTTTACCTATAGGATCCACCATCTCTTGGACTGGGCACCATTGATGGTATTTATTGGGCCCCACGTTCTTAAGTAAATCTCAATATTGCTTCAAAAAGGTAGCTATGCATATACAGTTTACAGACAGAATGTTAACATATTAAGCAAGAGTGTGACAACTTATCAGTGCTAAATGTGCCATAAAAAAACCCAGCATGTAAAATTCTTAGCTTTGACAAGTGACAACATATCTGGCAAAATGCATTGTAAACCAAATGTAATTTTTAGCTGCAGTAAATTTTAGACAATCAAAATGATGTTAAAATGTGTGTGTTTCTTACAGTCTAGAGGCTGCTTATTCTGATGGAGGAAAACACTGACAGCATCCTTCATGATCACTGAAAGAACTGTTCTCCTTTCTCCTGCCCCACACTGATCTATCTGATCGGTGCAGTGCAGGGGAGAAAGTCACCAGGACTTGCACGGATGTTGCGCATCCTGTGTAGCTGAAAAAACTTCTGCAAGACTAGCCCTTGGACCTCTTTATGAAAAGAAGAACGACACTCCTGATATGTGAGGTGGCATGGATAGGGTCCCAATCAAACAAAGTTGTTGATTAGCCATTGAACCTTTCAGGTCATGTGATCAGTCACATTCCTGGAAGGAATTTCAAGATGTGGTAATGTATACGATGGATGAGTGTACATATATATATATATATATATATATATATATAAGTGTTTGTGTGTGTGGAGCTGCATGAGTATATAAGAGAGCTGTTGGTGTATGTAAGAAAGCTGTGTACAAGTATGTAGCAAAACAGTGCATGTATGTAACAGAGGTGTGAGTGCATACTTCAAAACTGTAGAAAAGCTATATGTGTTAGAACTGTGTTTGTGTATGGAGGAGAGTTGTGTGTGTATTTCGGAAAATTGCGTGTGTGATAGTAGTAGAGTTGTGTGTATGCAGGAGAGATGTGTGTATGTAGGAAAGAGGGTGGAAACTTATCAATGCTATAGGACCTATGCAAGAACCTAACATGATCAAATTTGACTCATGACAATACAGCTTTAAAAAATGCATTGGCAGCAATTGTACCGATCATCTACTTTCAATGAATTATCAGCAAATTGGTGAAAGTACACCTATTAAAAAAAAAATAACAGCCTCCTCCATATCCCCTCTAGCTGTCCTGTCCATCACCAAGATAGGTGCGTTTTCTGCCATTTTAGGTAGAAGTAATGTTCAACCAATTTGCTTCTAATTTAGACAAAGTAGTAGGAAAGTTTATCAAACAAACTCTACATATGAGCTCTATCTATTTTACAATACGTGTAATATGTATTCACAAAATGTCCATTTTCTATATGTGTGAACTTCACATCTTTTTTTTTTTTAGTAAGTTTTAGTGCATGATGAGGTGGTGTTTACCTATAGGATCCACCATCTCTTGGACTGGGCACCATTGATGGTATTTATTGGGCCCCACGTTCTTAAGTAAATCTCAATATTGCTTCAAAAAGGTAGCTATGCATATACAGTTTACAGACAGAATGTTAACATATTAAGCAAGAGTGTGACAACTTATCAGTGCTAAATGTGCCATAAAAAAACCCAGCATGTAAAATTCTTAGCTTTGACAAGTGACAACATATCTGGCAAAATGCATTGTAAACCAAATGTAATTTTTAGCTGCAGTAAATTTTAGACAATCAAAATGATGTTAAAATGTGTGTGTTTCTTACAGTCTAGAGGCTGCTTATTCTGATGGAGGAAAACACTGACAGCATCCTTCATGATCACTGAAAGAACTGTTCTCCTTTCTCCTGCCCCACACTGATCTATCTGATCGGTGCAGTGCAGGGGAGAAAGTCACCAGGACTTGCACGGATGTTGCACATCCTGTGTAGCTGAAAAAACTTCTGCAAGACTAGCCCTTGGACCTCTTTATGAAAAGAAGAACGACACTCCTGATATGTGAGGTGGCATGGATAGGGTCCCAATCAAACAAAGTTGTTGATTAGCCATTGAACCTTTCAGGTCATGTGATCAGTCACATTCCTGGAAGGAATTTCAAGATGTGGTAATGTATACGATGGATGAGTGTACATATATATATATATATATATATAAGTGTTTGTGTGTGTGGAGCTGCATGAGTATATAAGAGAGCTGTTGGTGTATGTAAGAAAGCTGTGTACAAGTATGTAGCAAAACAGTGCGTGTATGTAACAGAGGTGTGAGTGCATACTTCAAAGCTGTAGAAAAGCTATATGTGTTAGAACTGTGTTTGTGTATGGAGGAGAGTTGTGTGTGTATTTCGGAAAATTGCGTGTGTGATAGTAGTAGAGTTGTGTGTATGCAGGAGAGATGTGTGTATGTAGGAAAGAGGGTGGAAACTTATCAATGCTATAGGACCTATGCAAGAACCTAACATGATCAAATTTGACTCATGACAATACAGCTTTAAAAAATGCATTGGCAGCAATTGTACCGATCATCTACTTTCAATGAATTATCAGCAAATTGGTGAAAGTACACCTATTAAAAAAAAAATAACAGCCTCCTCCATATCCCCTCTAGCTGTCCTGTCCATCACCAAGATAGGTGCGTTTTCTGCCATTTTAGGTAGAAGTAATGTTCAACCAATTTGCTTCTAATTTAGACAAAGTAGTAGGAAAGTTTATCAAACAAACTCTACATATGAGCTCTATCTATTTTACAATACGTGTAATATGTATTCACAAAATGTCCATTTTCTATATGTGTGAACTTCACATCTTTTTTTTTTTTAGTAAGTTTTAGTGCATGATGAGGTGGTGTTTACCTATAGGATCCACCATCTCTTGGACTGGGCACCATTGATGGTATTTATTGGGCCCCACGTTCTTAAGTAAATCTCAATATTGCTTCAAAAAGGTAGCTATGCATATACAGTTTACAGACAGAATGTTAACATATTAAGCAAGAGTGTGACAACTTATCAGTGCTAAATGTGCCATAAAAAAACCCAGCATGTAAAATTCTTAGCTTTGACAAGTGACAACATATCTGGCAAAATGCATTGTAAACCAAATGTAATTTTTAGCTGCAGTAAATTTTAGACAATCAAAATGATGTTAAAATGTGTGTGTTTCTTACAGTCTAGAGGCTGCTTATTCTGATGGAGGAAAACACTGACAGCATCCTTCATGATCACTGAAAGAACTGTTCTCCTTTCTCCTGCCCCACACTGATCTATCTGATCGGTGCAGTGCAGGGGAGAAAGTCACCAGGACTTGCACGGATGTTGCGCATCCTGTGTAGCTGAAAAAACTTCTGCAAGACTAGCCCTTGGACCTCTTTATGAAAAGAAGAACGACACTCCTGATATGTGAGGTGGCATGGATAGGGTCCCAATCAAACAAAGTTGTTGATTAGCCATTGAACCTTTCAGGTCATGTGATCAGTCACATTCCTGGAAGGAATTTCAAGATGTGGTAATGTATACGATGGATGAGTGTACATATATATATATATATATATATATATATATAAGTGTTTGTGTGTGTGGAGCTGCATGAGTATATAAGAGAGCTGTTGGTGTATGTAAGAAAGCTGTGTAGAAGTATGTAGCAAAACAGTGCATGTATGTAACAGAGGTGTGAGTGCATACTTCAAAACTGTAGAAAAGCTATATGTGTTAGAACTGTGTTTGTGTATGGAGGAGAGTTGTGTGTGTATTTCGGAAAATTGCGTGTGTGATAGTAGTAGAGTTGTGTGTATGCAGGAGAGATGTGTGTATGTAGGAAAGAGGGTGGAAACTTATCAATGCTATAGGACCTATGCAAGAACCTAACATGATCAAATTTGACTCATGACAATACAGCTTTAAAAAATGCATTGGCAGCAATTGTACCGATCATCTACTTTCAATGAATTATCAGCAAATTGGTGAAAGTACACCTATTAAAAAAAAAATAACAGCCTCCTCCATATCCCCTCTAGCTGTCCTGTCCATCACCAAGATAGGTGCGTTTTCTGCCATTTTAGGTAGAAGTAATGTTCAACCAATTTGCTTCTAATTTAGACAAAGTAGTAGGAAAGTTTATCAAACAAACTCTACATATGAGCTCTATCTATTTTACAATACGTGTAATATGTATTCACAAAATGTCCATTTTCTATATGTGTGAACTTCACATCTTTTTTTTTTTTAGTAAGTTTTAGTGCATGATGAGGTGGTGTTTACCTATAGGATCCACCATCTCTTGGACTGGGCACCATTGATGGTATTTATTGGGCCCCACGTTCTTAAGTAAATCTCAATATTGCTTCAAAAAGGTAGCTATGCATATACAGTTTACAGACAGAATGTTAACATATTAAGCAAGAGTGTGACAACTTATCAGTGCTAAATGTGCCATAAAAAAACCCAGCATGTAAAATTCTTAGCTTTGACAAGTGACAACATATCTGGCAAAATGCATTGTAAACCAAATGTAATTTTTAGCTGCAGTAAATTTTAGACAATCAAAATGATGTTAAAATGTGTGTGTTTCTTACAGTCTAGAGGCTGCTTATTCTGATGGAGGAAAACACTGACAGCATCCTTCATGATCACTGAAAGAACTGTTCTCCTTTCTCCTGCCCCACACTGATCTATCTGATCGGTGCAGTGCAGGGGAGAAAGTCACCAGGACTTGCACGGATGTTGCGCATCCTGTGTAGCTGAAAAAACTTCTGCAAGACTAGCCCTTGGACCTCTTTATGAAAAGAAGAACGACACTCCTGATATGTGAGGTGGCATGGATAGGGTCCCAATCAAACAAAGTTGTTGATTAGCCATTGAACCTTTCAGGTCATGTGATCAGTCACATTCCTGGAAGGAATTTCAAGATGTGGTAATGTATACGATGGATGAGTGTACATATATATATATATATATATATAAGTGTTTGTGTGTGTGGAGCTGCATGAGTATATAAGAGAGCTGTTGGTGTATGTAAGAAAGCTGTGTACAAGTATGTAGCAAAACAGTGCGTGTATGTAACAGAGGTGTGAGTGCATACTTCAAAGCTGTAGAAAAGCTATATGTGTTAGAACTGTGTTTGTGTATGGAGGAGAGTTGTGTGTGTATTTCGGAAAATTGCGTGTGTGATAGTAGTAGAGTTGTGTGTATGCAGGAGAGATGTGTGTATGTAGGAAAGAGGGTGGAAACTTATCAATGCTATAGGACCTATGCAAGAACCTAACATGATCAAATTTGACTCATGACAATACAGCTTTAAAAAATGCATTGGCAGCAATTGTACCGATCATCTACTTTCAATGAATTATCAGCAAATTGGTGAAAGTACACCTATTAAAAAAAAAATAACAGCCTCCTCCATATCCCCTCTAGCTGTCCTGTCCATCACCAAGATAGGTGCGTTTTCTGCCATTTTAGGTAGAAGTAATGTTCAACCAATTTGCTTCTAATTTAGACAAAGTAGTAGGAAAGTTTATCAAACAAACTCTACATATGAGCTCTATCTATTTTACAATACGTGTAATATGTATTCACAAAATGTCCATTTTCTATATGTGTGAACTTCACATCTTTTTTTTTTTTAGTAAGTTTTAGTGCATGATGAGGTGGTGTTTACCTATAGGATCCACCATCTCTTGGACTGGGCACCATTGATGGTATTTATTGGGCCCCACGTTCTTAAGTAAATCTCAATATTGCTTCAAAAAGGTAGCTATGCATATACAGTTTACAGACAGAATGTTAACATATTAAGCAAGAGTGTGACAACTTATCAGTGCTAAATGTGCCATAAAAAAACCCAGCATGTAAAATTCTTAGCTTTGACAAGTGACAACATATCTGGCAAAATGCATTGTAAACCAAATGTAATTTTTAGCTGCAGTAAATTTTAGACAATCAAAATGATGTTAAAATGTGTGTGTTTCTTACAGTCTAGAGGCTGCTTATTCTGATGGAGGAAAACACTGACAGCATCCTTCATGATCACTGAAAGAACTGTTCTCCTTTCTCCTGCCCCACACTGATCTATCTGATCGGTGCAGTGCAGGGGAGAAAGTCACCAGGACTTGCACGGATGTTGCGCATCCTGTGTAGCTGAAAAAACTTCTGCAAGACTAGCCCTTGGACCTCTTTATGAAAAGAAGAACGACACTCCTGATATGTGAGGTGGCATGGATAGGGTCCCAATCAAACAAAGTTGTTGATTAGCCATTGAACCTTTCAGGTCATGTGATCAGTCACATTCCTGGAAGGAATTTCAAGATGTGGTAATGTATACGATGGATGAGTGTACATATATATATATATATATATATATATATATAAGTGTTTGTGTGTGTGGAGCTGCATGAGTATATAAGAGAGCTGTTGGTGTATGTAAGAAAGCTGTGTAGAAGTATGTAGCAAAACAGTGCATGTATGTAACAGAGGTGTGAGTGCATACTTCAAAACTGTAGAAAAGCTATATGTGTTAGAACTGTGTTTGTGTATGGAGGAGAGTTGTGTGTGTATTTCGGAAAATTGCGTGTGTGATAGTAGTAGAGTTGTGTGTATGCAGGAGAGATGTGTGTATGTAGGAAAGAGGGTGGAAACTTATCAATGCTATAGGACCTATGCAAGAACCTAACATGATCAAATTTGACTCATGACAATACAGCTTTAAAAAATGCATTGGCAGCAATTGTACCGATCATCTACTTTCAATGAATTATCAGCAAATTGGTGAAAGTACACCTATTAAAAAAAAAATAACAGCCTCCTCCATATCCCCTCTAGCTGTCCTGTCCATCACCAAGATAGGTGCGTTTTCTGCCATTTTAGGTAGAAGTAATGTTCAACCAATTTGCTTCTAATTTAGACAAAGTAGTAGGAAAGTTTATCAAACAAACTCTACATATGAGCTCTATCTATTTTACAATACGTGTAATATGTATTCACAAAATGTCCATTTTCTATATGTGTGAACTTCACATCTTTTTTTTTTTTAGTAAGTTTTAGTGCATGATGAGGTGGTGTTTACCTATAGGATCCACCATCTCTTGGACTGGGCACCATTGATGGTATTTATTGGGCCCCACGTTCTTAAGTAAATCTCAATATTGCTTCAAAAAGGTAGCTATGCATATACAGTTTACAGACAGAATGTTAACATATTAAGCAAGAGTGTGACAACTTATCAGTGCTAAATGTGCCATAAAAAAACCCAGCATGTAAAATTCTTAGCTTTGACAAGTGACAACATATCTGGCAAAATGCATTGTAAACCAAATGTAATTTTTAGCTGCAGTAAATTTTAGACAATCAAAATGATGTTAAAATGTGTGTGTTTCTTACAGTCTAGAGGCTGCTTATTCTGATGGAGGAAAACACTGACAGCATCCTTCATGATCACTGAAAGAACTGTTCTCCTTTCTCCTGCCCCACACTGATCTATCTGATCGGTGCAGTGCAGGGGAGAAAGTCACCAGGACTTGCACGGATGTTGCGCATCCTGTGTAGCTGAAAAAACTTCTGCAAGACTAGCCCTTGGACCTCTTTATGAAAAGAAGAACGACACTCCTGATATGTGAGGTGGCATGGATAGGGTCCCAATCAAACAAAGTTGTTGATTAGCCATTGAACCTTTCAGGTCATGTGATCAGTCACATTCCTGGAAGGAATTTCAAGATGTGGTAATGTATACGATGGATGAGTGTACATATATATATATATATATATAAGTGTTTGTGTGTGTGGAGCTGCATGAGTATATAAGAGAGCTGTTGGTGTATGTAAGAAAGCTGTGTACAAGTATGTAGCAAAACAGTGCGTGTATGTAACAGAGGTGTGAGTGCATACTTCAAAGCTGTAGAAAAGCTATATGTGTTAGAACTGTGTTTGTGTATGGAGGAGAGTTGTGTGTGTATTTCGGAAAATTGCGTGTGTGATAGTAGTAGAGTTGTGTGTATGCAGGAGAGATGTGTGTATGTAGGAAAGAGGGTGGAAACTTATCAATGCTATAGGACCTATGCAAGAACCTAACATGATCAAATTTGACTCATGACAATACAGCTTTAAAAAATGCATTGGCAGCAATTGTACCGATCATCTACTTTCAATGAATTATCAGCAAATTGGTGAAAGTACACCTATTAAAAAAAAAATAACAGCCTCCTCCATATCCCCTCTAGCTGTCCTGTCCATCACCAAGATAGGTGCGTTTTCTGCCATTTTAGGTAGAAGTAATGTTCAACCAATTTGCTTCTAATTTAGACAAAGTAGTAGGAAAGTTTATCAAACAAACTCTACATATGAGCTCTATCTATTTTACAATACGTGTAATATGTATTCACAAAATGTCCATTTTCTATATGTGTGAACTTCACATCTTTTTTTTTTTTAGTAAGTTTTAGTGCATGATGAGGTGGTGTTTACCTATAGGATCCACCATCTCTTGGACTGGGCACCATTGATGGTATTTATTGGGCCCCACGTTCTTAAGTAAATCTCAATATTGCTTCAAAAAGGTAGCTATGCATATACAGTTTACAGACAGAATGTTAACATATTAAGCAAGAGTGTGACAACTTATCAGTGCTAAATGTGCCATAAAAAAACCCAGCATGTAAAATTCTTAGCTTTGACAAGTGACAACATATCTGGCAAAATGCATTGTAAACCAAATGTAATTTTTAGCTGCAGTAAATTTTAGACAATCAAAATGATGTTAAAATGTGTGTGTTTCTTACAGTCTAGAGGCTGCTTATTCTGATGGAGGAAAACACTGACAGCATCCTTCATGATCACTGAAAGAACTGTTCTCCTTTCTCCTGCCCCACACTGATCTATCTGATCGGTGCAGTGCAGGGGAGAAAGTCACCAGGACTTGCACGGATGTTGCGCATCCTGTGTAGCTGAAAAAACTTCTGCAAGACTAGCCCTTGGACCTCTTTATGAAAAGAAGAACGACACTCCTGATATGTGAGGTGGCATGGATAGGGTCCCAATCAAACAAAGTTGTTGATTAGCCATTGAACCTTTCAGGTCATGTGATCAGTCACATTCCTGGAAGGAATTTCAAGATGTGGTAATGTATACGATGGATGAGTGTACATATATATATATATATATATATATATATATATAAGTGTTTGTGTGTGTGGAGCTGCATGAGTATATAAGAGAGCTGTTGGTGTATGTAAGAAAGCTGTGTAGAAGTATGTAGCAAAACAGTGCATGTATGTAACAGAGGTGTGAGTGCATACTTCAAAACTGTAGAAAAGCTATATGTGTTAGAACTGTGTTTGTGTATGGAGGAGAGTTGTGTGTGTATTTCGGAAAATTGCGTGTGTGATAGTAGTAGAGTTGTGTGTATGCAGGAGAGATGTGTGTATGTAGGAAAGAGGGTGGAAACTTATCAATGCTATAGGACCTATGCAAGAACCTAACATGATCAAATTTGACTCATGACAATACAGCTTTAAAAAATGCATTGGCAGCAATTGTACCGATCATCTACTTTCAATGAATTATCAGCAAATTGGTGAAAGTACACCTATTAAAAAAAAAATAACAGCCTCCTCCATATCCCCTCTAGCTGTCCTGTCCATCACCAAGATAGGTGCGTTTTCTGCCATTTTAGGTAGAAGTAATGTTCAACCAATTTGCTTCTAATTTAGACAAAGTAGTAGGAAAGTTTATCAAACAAACTCTACATATGAGCTCTATCTATTTTACAATACGTGTAATATGTATTCACAAAATGTCCATTTTCTATATGTGTGAACTTCACATCTTTTTTTTTTTTAGTAAGTTTTAGTGCATGATGAGGTGGTGTTTACCTATAGGATCCACCATCTCTTGGACTGGGCACCATTGATGGTATTTATTGGGCCCCACGTTCTTAAGTAAATCTCAATATTGCTTCAAAAAGGTAGCTATGCATATACAGTTTACAGACAGAATGTTAACATATTAAGCAAGAGTGTGACAACTTATCAGTGCTAAATGTGCCATAAAAAAACCCAGCATGTAAAATTCTTAGCTTTGACAAGTGACAACATATCTGGCAAAATGCATTGTAAACCAAATGTAATTTTTAGCTGCAGTAAATTTTAGACAATCAAAATGATGTTAAAATGTGTGTGTTTCTTACAGTCTAGAGGCTGCTTATTCTGATGGAGGAAAACACTGACAGCATCCTTCATGATCACTGAAAGAACTGTTCTCCTTTCTCCTGCCCCACACTGATCTATCTGATCGGTGCAGTGCAGGGGAGAAAGTCACCAGGACTTGCACGGATGTTGCACATCCTGTGTAGCTGAAAAAACTTCTGCAAGACTAGCCCTTGGACCTCTTTATGAAAAGAAGAACGACACTCCTGATATGTGAGGTGGCATGGATAGGGTCCCAATCAAACAAAGTTGTTGATTAGCCATTGAACCTTTCAGGTCATGTGATCAGTCACATTCCTGGAAGGAATTTCAAGATGTGGTAATGTATACGATGGATGAGTGTACATATATATATATATATATATATAAGTGTTTGTGTGTGTGGAGCTGCATGAGTATATAAGAGAGCTGTTGGTGTATGTAAGAAAGCTGTGTACAAGTATGTAGCAAAACAGTGCGTGTATGTAACAGAGGTGTGAGTGCATACTTCAAAGCTGTAGAAAAGCTATATGTGTTAGAACTGTGTTTGTGTATGGAGGAGAGTTGTGTGTGTATTTCGGAAAATTGCGTGTGTGATAGTAGTAGAGTTGTGTGTATGCAGGAGAGATGTGTGTATGTAGGAAAGAGGGTGGAAACTTATCAATGCTATAGGACCTATGCAAGAACCTAACATGATCAAATTTGACTCATGACAATACAGCTTTAAAAAATGCATTGGCAGCAATTGTACCGATCATCTACTTTCAATGAATTATCAGCAAATTGGTGAAAGTACACCTATTAAAAAAAAAATAACAGCCTCCTCCATATCCCCTCTAGCTGTCCTGTCCATCACCAAGATAGGTGCGTTTTCTGCCATTTTAGGTAGAAGTAATGTTCAACCAATTTGCTTCTAATTTAGACAAAGTAGTAGGAAAGTTTATCAAACAAACTCTACATATGAGCTCTATCTATTTTACAATACGTGTAATATGTATTCACAAAATGTCCATTTTCTATATGTGTGAACTTCACATCTTTTTTTTTTTTAGTAAGTTTTAGTGCATGATGAGGTGGTGTTTACCTATAGGATCCACCATCTCTTGGACTGGGCACCATTGATGGTATTTATTGGGCCCCACGTTCTTAAGTAAATCTCAATATTGCTTCAAAAAGGTAGCTATGCATATACAGTTTACAGACAGAATGTTAACATATTAAGCAAGAGTGTGACAACTTATCAGTGCTAAATGTGCCATAAAAAAACCCAGCATGTAAAATTCTTAGCTTTGACAAGTGACAACATATCTGGCAAAATGCATTGTAAACCAAATGTAATTTTTAGCTGCAGTAAATTTTAGACAATCAAAATGATGTTAAAATGTGTGTGTTTCTTACAGTCTAGAGGCTGCTTATTCTGATGGAGGAAAACACTGACAGCATCCTTCATGATCACTGAAAGAACTGTTCTCCTTTCTCCTGCCCCACACTGATCTATCTGATCGGTGCAGTGCAGGGGAGAAAGTCACCAGGACTTGCACGGATGTTGCGCATCCTGTGTAGCTGAAAAAACTTCTGCAAGACTAGCCCTTGGACCTCTTTATGAAAAGAAGAACGACACTCCTGATATGTGAGGTGGCATGGATAGGGTCCCAATCAAACAAAGTTGTTGATTAGCCATTGAACCTTTCAGGTCATGTGATCAGTCACATTCCTGGAAGGAATTTCAAGATGTGGTAATGTATACGATGGATGAGTGTACATATATATATATATATATATATATATATATATAAGTGTTTGTGTGTGTGGAGCTGCATGAGTATATAAGAGAGCTGTTGGTGTATGTAAGAAAGCTGTGTAGAAGTATGTAGCAAAACAGTGCATGTATGTAACAGAGGTGTGAGTGCATACTTCAAAACTGTAGAAAAGCTATATGTGTTAGAACTGTGTTTGTGTATGGAGGAGAGTTGTGTGTGTATTTCGGAAAATTGCGTGTGTGATAGTAGTAGAGTTGTGTGTATGCAGGAGAGATGTGTGTATGTAGGAAAGAGGGTGGAAACTTATCAATGCTATAGGACCTATGCAAGAACCTAACATGATCAAATTTGACTCATGACAATACAGCTTTAAAAAATGCATTGGCAGCAATTGTACCGATCATCTACTTTCAATGAATTATCAGCAAATTGGTGAAAGTACACCTATTAAAAAAAAAATAACAGCCTCCTCCATATCCCCTCTAGCTGTCCTGTCCATCACCAAGATAGGTGCGTTTTCTGCCATTTTAGGTAGAAGTAATGTTCAACCAATTTGCTTCTAATTTAGACAAAGTAGTAGGAAAGTTTATCAAACAAACTCTACATATGAGCTCTATCTATTTTACAATACGTGTAATATGTATTCACAAAATGTCCATTTTCTATATGTGTGAACTTCACATCTTTTTTTTTTTTAGTAAGTTTTAGTGCATGATGAGGTGGTGTTTACCTATAGGATCCACCATCTCTTGGACTGGGCACCATTGATGGTATTTATTGGGCCCCACGTTCTTAAGTAAATCTCAATATTGCTTCAAAAAGGTAGCTATGCATATACAGTTTACAGACAGAATGTTAACATATTAAGCAAGAGTGTGACAACTTATCAGTGCTAAATGTGCCATAAAAAAACCCAGCATGTAAAATTCTTAGCTTTGACAAGTGACAACATATCTGGCAAAATGCATTGTAAACCAAATGTAATTTTTAGCTGCAGTAAATTTTAGACAATCAAAATGATGTTAAAATGTGTGTGTTTCTTACAGTCTAGAGGCTGCTTATTCTGATGGAGGAAAACACTGACAGCATCCTTCATGATCACTGAAAGAACTGTTCTCCTTTCTCCTGCCCCACACTGATCTATCTGATCGGTGCAGTGCAGGGGAGAAAGTCACCAGGACTTGCACGGATGTTGCACATCCTGTGTAGCTGAAAAAACTTCTGCAAGACTAGCCCTTGGACCTCTTTATGAAAAGAAGAACGACACTCCTGATATGTGAGGTGGCATGGATAGGGTCTCAATCAAACAAAGTTGTTGATTAGCCATTGAACCTTTCAGGTCATGTGATCAGTCACATTCCTGGAAGGAATTTCAAGATGTGGTAATGTATACGATGGATGAGTGTACATATATATATATATATATATATATAAGTGTTTGTGTGTGTGGAGCTGCATGAGTATATAAGAGAGCTGTTGGTGTATGTAAGAAAGCTGTGTACAAGTATGTAGCAAAACAGTGCGTGTATGTAACAGAGGTGTGAGTGCATACTTCAAAGCTGTAGAAAAGCTATATGTGTTAGAACTGTGTTTGTGTATGGAGGAGAGTTGTGTGTGTATTTCGGAAAATTGCGTGTGTGATAGTAGTAGAGTTGTGTGTATGCAGGAGAGATGTGTGTATGTAGGAAAGAGGGTGGAAACTTATCAATGCTATAGGACCTATGCAAGAACCTAACATGATCAAATTTGACTCATGACAATACAGCTTTAAAAAATGCATTGGCAGCAATTGTACCGATCATCTACTTTCAATGAATTATCAGCAAATTGGTGAAAGTACACCTATTAAAAAAAAAATAACAGCCTCCTCCATATCCCCTCTAGCTGTCCTGTCCATCACCAAGATAGGTGCGTTTTCTGCCATTTTAGGTAGAAGTAATGTTCAACCAATTTGCTTCTAATTTAGACAAAGTAGTAGGAAAGTTTATCAAACAAACTCTACATATGAGCTCTATCTATTTTACAATACGTGTAATATGTATTCACAAAATGTCCATTTTCTATATGTGTGAACTTCACATCTTTTTTTTTTTTAGTAAGTTTTAGTGCATGATGAGGTGGTGTTTACCTATAGGATCCACCATCTCTTGGACTGGGCACCATTGATGGTATTTATTGGGCCCCACGTTCTTAAGTAAATCTCAATATTGCTTCAAAAAGGTAGCTATGCATATACAGTTTACAGACAGAATGTTAACATATTAAGCAAGAGTGTGACAACTTATCAGTGCTAAATGTGCCATAAAAAAACCCAGCATGTAAAATTCTTAGCTTTGACAAGTGACAACATATCTGGCAAAATGCATTGTAAACCAAATGTAATTTTTAGCTGCAGTAAATTTTAGACAATCAAAATGATGTTAAAATGTGTGTGTTTCTTACAGTCTAGAGGCTGCTTATTCTGATGGAGGAAAACACTGACAGCATCCTTCATGATCACTGAAAGAACTGTTCTCCTTTCTCCTGCCCCACACTGATCTATCTGATCGGTGCAGTGCAGGGGAGAAAGTCACCAGGACTTGCACGGATGTTGCGCATCCTGTGTAGCTGAAAAAACTTCTGCAAGACTAGCCCTTGGACCTCTTTATGAAAAGAAGAACGACACTCCTGATATGTGAGGTGGCATGGATAGGGTCCCAATCAAACAAAGTTGTTGATTAGCCATTGAACCTTTCAGGTCATGTGATCAGTCACATTCCTGGAAGGAATTTCAAGATGTGGTAATGTATACGATGGATGAGTGTACATATATATATATATATATATATATATATAAGTGTTTGTGTGTGTGGAGCTGCATGAGTATATAAGAGAGCTGTTGGTGTATGTAAGAAAGCTGTGTAGAAGTATGTAGCAAAACAGTGCATGTATGTAACAGAGGTGTGAGTGCATACTTCAAAACTGTAGAAAAGCTATATGTGTTAGAACTGTGTTTGTGTATGGAGGAGAGTTGTGTGTGTATTTCGGAAAATTGCGTGTGTGATAGTAGTAGAGTTGTGTGTATGCAGGAGAGATGTGTGTATGTAGGAAAGAGGGTGGAAACTTATCAATGCTATAGGACCTATGCAAGAACCTAACATGATCAAATTTGACTCATGACAATACAGCTTTAAAAAATGCATTGGCAGCAATTGTACCGATCATCTACTTTCAATGAATTATCAGCAAATTGGTGAAAGTACACCTATTAAAAAAAAAATAACAGCCTCCTCCATATCCCCTCTAGCTGTCCTGTCCATCACCAAGATAGGTGCGTTTTCTGCCATTTTAGGTAGAAGTAATGTTCAACCAATTTGCTTCTAATTTAGACAAAGTAGTAGGAAAGTTTATCAAACAAACTCTACATATGAGCTCTATCTATTTTACAATACGTGTAATATGTATTCACAAAATGTCCATTTTCTATATGTGTGAACTTCACATCTTTTTTTTTTTTAGTAAGTTTTAGTGCATGATGAGGTGGTGTTTACCTATAGGATCCACCATCTCTTGGACTGGGCACCATTGATGGTATTTATTGGGCCCCACGTTCTTAAGTAAATCTCAATATTGCTTCAAAAAGGTAGCTATGCATATACAGTTTACAGACAGAATGTTAACATATTAAGCAAGAGTGTGACAACTTATCAGTGCTAAATGTGCCATAAAAAAACCCAGCATGTAAAATTCTTAGCTTTGACAAGTGACAACATATCTGGCAAAATGCATTGTAAACCAAATGTAATTTTTAGCTGCAGTAAATTTTAGACAATCAAAATGATGTTAAAATGTGTGTGTTTCTTACAGTCTAGAGGCTGCTTATTCTGATGGAGGAAAACACTGACAGCATCCTTCATGATCACTGAAAGAACTGTTCTCCTTTCTCCTGCCCCACACTGATCTATCTGATCGGTGCAGTGCAGGGGAGAAAGTCACCAGGACTTGCACGGATGTTGCGCATCCTGTGTAGCTGAAAAAACTTCTGCAAGACTAGCCCTTGGACCTCTTTATGAAAAGAAGAACGACACTCCTGATATGTGAGGTGGCATGGATAGGGTCCCAATCAAACAAAGTTGTTGATTAGCCATTGAACCTTTCAGGTCATGTGATCAGTCACATTCCTGGAAGGAATTTCAAGATGTGGTAATGTATACGATGGATGAGTGTACATATATATATATATATATATAAGTGTTTGTGTGTGTGGAGCTGCATGAGTATATAAGAGAGCTGTTGGTGTATGTAAGAAAGCTGTGTACAAGTATGTAGCAAAACAGTGCGTGTATGTAACAGAGGTGTGAGTGCATACTTCAAAGCTGTAGAAAAGCTATATGTGTTAGAACTGTGTTTGTGTATGGAGGAGAGTTGTGTGTGTATTTCGGAAAATTGCGTGTGTGATAGTAGTAGAGTTGTGTGTATGCAGGAGAGATGTGTGTATGTAGGAAAGAGGGTGGAAACTTATCAATGCTATAGGACCTATGCAAGAACCTAACATGATCAAATTTGACTCATGACAATACAGCTTTAAAAAATGCATTGGCAGCAATTGTACCGATCATCTACTTTCAATGAATTATCAGCAAATTGGTGAAAGTACACCTATTAAAAAAAAAATAACAGCCTCCTCCATATCCCCTCTAGCTGTCCTGTCCATCACCAAGATAGGTGCGTTTTCTGCCATTTTAGGTAGAAGTAATGTTCAACCAATTTGCTTCTAATTTAGACAAAGTAGTAGGAAAGTTTATCAAACAAACTCTACATATGAGCTCTATCTATTTTACAATACGTGTAATATGTATTCACAAAATGTCCATTTTCTATATGTGTGAACTTCACATCTTTTTTTTTTTTAGTAAGTTTTAGTGCATGATGAGGTGGTGTTTACCTATAGGATCCACCATCTCTTGGACTGGGCACCATTGATGGTATTTATTGGGCCCCACGTTCTTAAGTAAATCTCAATATTGCTTCAAAAAGGTAGCTATGCATATACAGTTTACAGACAGAATGTTAACATATTAAGCAAGAGTGTGACAACTTATCAGTGCTAAATGTGCCATAAAAAAACCCAGCATGTAAAATTCTTAGCTTTGACAAGTGACAACATATCTGGCAAAATGCATTGTAAACCAAATGTAATTTTTAGCTGCAGTAAATTTTAGACAATCAAAATGATGTTAAAATGTGTGTGTTTCTTACAGTCTAGAGGCTGCTTATTCTGATGGAGGAAAACACTGACAGCATCCTTCATGATCACTGAAAGAACTGTTCTCCTTTCTCCTGCCCCACACTGATCTATCTGATCGGTGCAGTGCAGGGGAGAAAGTCACCAGGACTTGCACGGATGTTGCACATCCTGTGTAGCTGAAAAAACTTCTGCAAGACTAGCCCTTGGACCTCTTTATGAAAAGAAGAACGACACTCCTGATATGTGAGGTGGCATGGATAGGGTCTCAATCAAACAAAGTTGTTGATTAGCCATTGAACCTTTCAGGTCATGTGATCAGTCACATTCCTGGAAGGAATTTCAAGATGTGGTAATGTATACGATGGATGAGTGTACATATATATATATATATATATATAAGTGTTTGTGTGTGTGGAGCTGCATGAGTATATAAGAGAGCTGTTGGTGTATGTAAGAAAGCTGTGTACAAGTATGTAGCAAAACAGTGCGTGTATGTAACAGAGGTGTGAGTGCATACTTCAAAGCTGTAGAAAAGCTATATGTGTTAGAACTGTGTTTGTGTATGGAGGAGAGTTGTGTGTGTATTTCGGAAAATTGCGTGTGTGATAGTAGTAGAGTTGTGTGTATGCAGGAGAGATGTGTGTATGTAGGAAAGAGGGTGGAAACTTATCAATGCTATAGGACCTATGCAAGAACCTAACATGATCAAATTTGACTCATGACAATACAGCTTTAAAAAATGCATTGGCAGCAATTGTACCGATCATCTACTTTCAATGAATTATCAGCAAATTGGTGAAAGTACACCTATTAAAAAAAAAATAACAGCCTCCTCCATATCCCCTCTAGCTGTCCTGTCCATCACCAAGATAGGTGCGTTTTCTGCCATTTTAGGTAGAAGTAATGTTCAACCAATTTGCTTCTAATTTAGACAAAGTAGTAGGAAAGTTTATCAAACAAACTCTACATATGAGCTCTATCTATTTTACAATACGTGTAATATGTATTCACAAAATGTCCATTTTCTATATGTGTGAACTTCACATCTTTTTTTTTTTTAGTAAGTTTTAGTGCATGATGAGGTGGTGTTTACCTATAGGATCCACCATCTCTTGGACTGGGCACCATTGATGGTATTTATTGGGCCCCACGTTCTTAAGTAAATCTCAATATTGCTTCAAAAAGGTAGCTATGCATATACAGTTTACAGACAGAATGTTAACATATTAAGCAAGAGTGTGACAACTTATCAGTGCTAAATGTGCCATAAAAAAACCCAGCATGTAAAATTCTTAGCTTTGACAAGTGACAACATATCTGGCAAAATGCATTGTAAACCAAATGTAATTTTTAGCTGCAGTAAATTTTAGACAATCAAAATGATGTTAAAATGTGTGTGTTTCTTACAGTCTAGAGGCTGCTTATTCTGATGGAGGAAAACACTGACAGCATCCTTCATGATCACTGAAAGAACTGTTCTCCTTTCTCCTGCCCCACACTGATCTATCTGATCGGTGCAGTGCAGGGGAGAAAGTCACCAGGACTTGCACGGATGTTGCGCATCCTGTGTAGCTGAAAAAACTTCTGCAAGACTAGCCCTTGGACCTCTTTATGAAAAGAAGAACGACACTCCTGATATGTGAGGTGGCATGGATAGGGTCCCAATCAAACAAAGTTGTTGATTAGCCATTGAACCTTTCAGGTCATGTGATCAGTCACATTCCTGGAAGGAATTTCAAGATGTGGTAATGTATACGATGGATGAGTGTACATATATATATATATATATATATATATATAAGTGTTTGTGTGTGTGGAGCTGCATGAGTATATAAGAGAGCTGTTGGTGTATGTAAGAAAGCTGTGTAGAAGTATGTAGCAAAACAGTGCATGTATGTAACAGAGGTGTGAGTGCATACTTCAAAACTGTAGAAAAGCTATATGTGTTAGAACTGTGTTTGTGTATGGAGGAGAGTTGTGTGTGTATTTCGGAAAATTGCGTGTGTGATAGTAGTAGAGTTGTGTGTATGCAGGAGAGATGTGTGTATGTAGGAAAGAGGGTGGAAACTTATCAATGCTATAGGACCTATGCAAGAACCTAACATGATCAAATTTGACTCATGACAATACAGCTTTAAAAAATGCATTGGCAGCAATTGTACCGATCATCTACTTTCAATGAATTATCAGCAAATTGGTGAAAGTACACCTATTAAAAAAAAAATAACAGCCTCCTCCATATCCCCTCTAGCTGTCCTGTCCATCACCAAGATAGGTGCGTTTTCTGCCATTTTAGGTAGAAGTAATGTTCAACCAATTTGCTTCTAATTTAGACAAAGTAGTAGGAAAGTTTATCAAACAAACTCTACATATGAGCTCTATCTATTTTACAATACGTGTAATATGTATTCACAAAATGTCCATTTTCTATATGTGTGAACTTCACATCTTTTTTTTTTTTAGTAAGTTTTAGTGCATGATGAGGTGGTGTTTACCTATAGGATCCACCATCTCTTGGACTGGGCACCATTGATGGTATTTATTGGGCCCCACGTTCTTAAGTAAATCTCAATATTGCTTCAAAAAGGTAGCTATGCATATACAGTTTACAGACAGAATGTTAACATATTAAGCAAGAGTGTGACAACTTATCAGTGCTAAATGTGCCATAAAAAAACCCAGCATGTAAAATTCTTAGCTTTGACAAGTGACAACATATCTGGCAAAATGCATTGTAAACCAAATGTAATTTTTAGCTGCAGTAAATTTTAGACAATCAAAATGATGTTAAAATGTGTGTGTTTCTTACAGTCTAGAGGCTGCTTATTCTGATGGAGGAAAACACTGACAGCATCCTTCATGATCACTGAAAGAACTGTTCTCCTTTCTCCTGCCCCACACTGATCTATCTGATCGGTGCAGTGCAGGGGAGAAAGTCACCAGGACTTGCACGGATGTTGCACATCCTGTGTAGCTGAAAAAACTTCTGCAAGACTAGCCCTTGGACCTCTTTATGAAAAGAAGAACGACACTCCTGATATGTGAGGTGGCATGGATAGGGTCCCAATCAAACAAAGTTGTTGATTAGCCATTGAACCTTTCAGGTCATGTGATCAGTCACATTCCTGGAAGGAATTTCAAGATGTGGTAATGTATACGATGGATGAGTGTACATATATATATATATATATATATAAGTGTTTGTGTGTGTGGAGCTGCATGAGTATATAAGAGAGCTGTTGGTGTATGTAAGAAAGCTGTGTAGAAGTATGTAGCAAAACAGTGCATGTATGTAACAGAGGTGTGAGTGCATACTTCAAAACTGTAGAAAATCTATATGTGTTAGAACTGTGTTTGTGTATGGAGGAGAGTTGTGTGTGTATTTCGGAAAATTGCGTGTGTGATAGTAGTAGAGTTGTGTGTATGCAGGAGAGATGTGTGTATGTAGGAAAGAGGGTGGAAACTTATCAATGCTATAGGACCTATGCAAGAACCTAACATGATCAAATTTGACTCATGACAATACAGCTTTAAAAAATGCATTGGCAGCAATTGTACCGATCATCTACTTTCAATGAATTATCAGCAAATTGGTGAAAGTACACCTATTAAAAAAAAAATAACAGCCTCCTCCATATCCCCTCTAGCTGTCCTGTCCATCACCAAGATAGGTGCGTTTTCTGCCATTTTAGGTAGAAGTAATGTTCAACCAATTTGCTTCTAATTTAGACAAAGTAGTAGGAAAGTTTATCAAACAAACTCTACATATGAGCTCTATCTATTTTACAATACGTGTAATATGTATTCACAAAATGTCCATTTTCTATATGTGTGAACTTCACATCTTTTTTTTTTTTAGTAAGTTTTAGTGCATGATGAGGTGGTGTTTACCTATAGGATCCACCATCTCTTGGACTGGGCACCATTGATGGTATTTATTGGGCCCCACGTTCTTAAGTAAATCTCAATATTGCTTCAAAAAGGTAGCTATGCATATACAGTTTACAGACAGAATGTTAACATATTAAGCAAGAGTGTGACAACTTATCAGTGCTAAATGTGCCATAAAAAAACCCAGCATGTAAAATTCTTAGCTTTGACAAGTGACAACATATCTGGCAAAATGCATTGTAAACCAAATGTAATTTTTAGCTGCAGTAAATTTTAGACAATCAAAATGATGTTAAAATGTGTGTGTTTCTTACAGTCTAGAGGCTGCTTATTCTGATGGAGGAAAACACTGACAGCATCCTTCATGATCACTGAAAGAACTGTTCTCCTTTCTCCTGCCCCACACTGATCTATCTGATCGGTGCAGTGCAGGGGAGAAAGTCACCAGGACTTGCACGGATGTTGCGCATCCTGTGTAGCTGAAAAAACTTCTGCAAGACTAGCCCTTGGACCTCTTTATGAAAAGAAGAACGACACTCCTGATATGTGAGGTGGCATGGATAGGGTCCCAATCAAACAAAGTTGTTGATTAGCCATTGAACCTTTCAGGTCATGTGATCAGTCACATTCCTGGAAGGAATTTCAAGATGTGGTAATGTATACGATGGATGAGTGTACATATATATATATATATATATATATATAAGTGTTTGTGTGTGTGGAGCTGCATGAGTATATAAGAGAGCTGTTGGTGTATGTAAGAAAGCTGTGTACAAGTATGTAGCAAAACAGTGCATGTATGTAACAGAGGTGTGAGTGCATACTTCAAAGCTGTAGAAAAGCTATATGTGTTAGAACTGTGTTTGTGTATGGAGGAGAGTTGTGTGTGTATTTCGGAAAATTGCGTGTGTGATAGTAGTAGAGTTGTGTGTATGCAGGAGAGATGTGTGTATGTAGGAAAGAGGGTGGAAACTTATCAATGCTATAGGACCTATGCAAGAACCTAACATGATCAAATTTGACTCATGACAATACAGCTTTAAAAAATGCATTGGCAGCAATTGTACCGATCATCTACTTTCAATGAATTATCAGCAAATTGGTGAAAGTACACCTATTAAAAAAAAAATAACAGCCTCCTCCATATCCCCTCTAGCTGTCCTGTCCATCACCAAGATAGGTGCGTTTTCTGCCATTTTAGGTAGAAGTAATGTTCAACCAATTTGCTTCTAATTTAGACAAAGTAGTAGGAAAGTTTATCAAACAAACTCTACATATGAGCTCTATCTATTTTACAATACGTGTAATATGTATTCACAAAATGTCCATTTTCTATATGTGTGAACTTCACATCTTTTTTTTTTTTAGTAAGTTTTAGTGCATGATGAGGTGGTGTTTACCTATAGGATCCACCATCTCTTGGACTGGGCACCATTGATGGTATTTATTGGGCCCCACGTTCTTAAGTAAATCTCAATATTGCTTCAAAAAGGTAGCTATGCATATACAGTTTACAGACAGAATGTTAACATATTAAGCAAGAGTGTGACAACTTATCAGTGCTAAATGTGCCATAAAAAAACCCAGCATGTAAAATTCTTAGCTTTGACAAGTGACAACATATCTGGCAAAATGCATTGTAAACCAAATGTAATTTTTAGCTGCAGTAAATTTTAGACAATCAAAATGATGTTAAAATGTGTGTGTTTCTTACAGTCTAGAGGCTGCTTATTCTGATGGAGGAAAACACTGACAGCATCCTTCATGATCACTGAAAGAACTGTTCTCCTTTCTCCTGCCCCACACTGATCTATCTGATCGGTGCAGTGCAGGGGAGAAAGTCACCAGGACTTGCACGGATGTTGCGCATCCTGTGTAGCTGAAAAAACTTCTGCAAGACTAGCCCTTGGACCTCTTTATGAAAAGAAGAACGACACTCCTGATATGTGAGGTGGCATGGATAGGGTCCCAATCAAACAAAGTTGTTGATTAGCCATTGAACCTTTCAGGTCATGTGATCAGTCACATTCCTGGAAGGAATTTCAAGATGTGGTAATGTATACGATGGATGAGTGTACATATATATATATATATATATATATATAAGTGTTTGTGTGTGTGGAGCTGCATGAGTATATAAGAGAGCTGTTGGTGTATGTAAGAAAGCTGTGTAGAAGTATGTAGCAAAACAGTGCATGTATGTAACAGAGGTGTGAGTGCATACTTCAAAACTGTAGAAAAGCTATATGTGTTAGAACTGTGTTTGTGTATGGAGGAGAGTTGTGTGTGTATTTCGGAAAATTGCGTGTGTGATAGTAGTAGAGTTGTGTGTATGCAGGAGAGATGTGTGTATGTAGGAAAGAGGGTGGAAACTTATCAATGCTATAGGACCTATGCAAGAACCTAACATGATCAAATTTGACTCATGACAATACAGCTTTAAAAAATGCATTGGCAGCAATTGTACCGATCATCTACTTTCAATGAATTATCAGCAAATTGGTGAAAGTACACCTATTAAAAAAAAAATAACAGCCTCCTCCATATCCCCTCTAGCTGTCCTGTCCATCACCAAGATAGGTGCGTTTTCTGCCATTTTAGGTAGAAGTAATGTTCAACCAATTTGCTTCTAATTTAGACAAAGTAGTAGGAAAGTTTATCAAACAAACTCTACATATGAGCTCTATCTATTTTACAATACGTGTAATATGTATTCACAAAATGTCCATTTTCTATATGTGTGAACTTCACATCTTTTTTTTTTTTAGTAAGTTTTAGTGCATGATGAGGTGGTGTTTACCTATAGGATCCACCATCTCTTGGACTGGGCACCATTGATGGTATTTATTGGGCCCCACGTTCTTAAGTAAATCTCAATATTGCTTCAAAAAGGTAGCTATGCATATACAGTTTACAGACAGAATGTTAACATATTAAGCAAGAGTGTGACAACTTATCAGTGCTAAATGTGCCATAAAAAAACCCAGCATGTAAAATTCTTAGCTTTGACAAGTGACAACATATCTGGCAAAATGCATTGTAAACCAAATGTAATTTTTAGCTGCAGTAAATTTTAGACAATCAAAATGATGTTAAAATGTGTGTGTTTCTTACAGTCTAGAGGCTGCTTATTCTGATGGAGGAAAACACTGACAGCATCCTTCATGATCACTGAAAGAACTGTTCTCCTTTCTCCTGCCCCACACTGATCTATCTGATCGGTGCAGTGCAGGGGAGAAAGTCACCAGGACTTGCACGGATGTTGCGCATCCTGTGTAGCTGAAAAAACTTCTGCAAGACTAGCCCTTGGACCTCTTTATGAAAAGAAGAACGACACTCCTGATATGTGAGGTGGCATGGATAGGGTCCCAATCAAACAAAGTTGTTGATTAGCCATTGAACCTTTCAGGTCATGTGATCAGTCACATTCCTGGAAGGAATTTCAAGATGTGGTAATGTATACGATGGATGAGTGTACATATATATATATATATATATATATATAAGTGTTTGTGTGTGTGGAGCTGCATGAGTATATAAGAGAGCTGTTGGTGTATGTAAGAAAGCTGTGTACAAGTATGTAGCAAAACAGTGCATGTATGTAACAGAGGTGTGAGTGCATACTTCAAAGCTGTAGAAAAGCTATATGTGTTAGAACTGTGTTTGTGTATGGAGGAGAGTTGTGTGTGTATTTCGGAAAATTGCGTGTGTGATAGTAGTAGAGTTGTGTGTATGCAGGAGAGATGTGTGTATGTAGGAAAGAGGGTGGAAACTTATCAATGCTATAGGACCTATGCAAGAACCTAACATGATCAAATTTGACTCATGACAATACAGCTTTAAAAAATGCATTGGCAGCAATTGTACCGATCATCTACTTTCAATGAATTATCAGCAAATTGGTGAAAGTACACCTATTAAAAAAAAAATAACAGCCTCCTCCATATCCCCTCTAGCTGTCCTGTCCATCACCAAGATAGGTGCGTTTTCTGCCATTTTAGGTAGAAGTAATGTTCAACCAATTTGCTTCTAATTTAGACAAAGTAGTAGGAAAGTTTATCAAACAAACTCTACATATGAGCTCTATCTATTTTACAATACGTGTAATATGTATTCACAAAATGTCCATTTTCTATATGTGTGAACTTCACATCTTTTTTTTTTTTAGTAAGTTTTAGTGCATGATGAGGTGGTGTTTACCTATAGGATCCACCATCTCTTGGACTGGGCACCATTGATGGTATTTATTGGGCCCCACGTTCTTAAGTAAATCTCAATATTGCTTCAAAAAGGTAGCTATGCATATACAGTTTACAGACAGAATGTTAACATATTAAGCAAGAGTGTGACAACTTATCAGTGCTAAATGTGCCATAAAAAAACCCAGCATGTAAAATTCTTAGCTTTGACAAGTGACAACATATCTGGCAAAATGCATTGTAAACCAAATGTAATTTTTAGCTGCAGTAAATTTTAGACAATCAAAATGATGTTAAAATGTGTGTGTTTCTTACAGTCTAGAGGCTGCTTATTCTGATGGAGGAAAACACTGACAGCATCCTTCATGATCACTGAAAGAACTGTTCTCCTTTCCCCTGCCCCACACTGATCTATCTGATCGGTGCAGTGCAGGGGAGAAAGTCACCAGGACTTGCACGGATGTTGCACATCCTGTGTAGCTGAAAAAACTTCTGCAAGACTAGCCCTTGGACCTCTTTATGAAAAGAAGAACGACACTCCTGATATGTGAGGTGGCATGGATAGGGTCCCAATCAAACAAAGTTGTTGATTAGCCATTGAACCTTTCAGGTCATGTGATCAGTCACATTCCTGGAAGGAATTTCAAGATGTGGTAATGTATACGATGGATGAGTGTACATATATATATATATATATATAAGTGTTTGTGTGTGTGGAGCTGCATGAGTATATAAGAGAGCTGTTGGTGTATGTAAGAAAGCTGTGTACAAGTATGTAGCAAAACAGTGCGTGTATGTAACAGAGGTGTGAGTGCATACTTCAAAGCTGTAGAAAAGCTATATGTGTTAGAACTGTGTTTGTGTATGGAGGAGAGTTGTGTGTGTATTTCGGAAAATTGCGTGTGTGATAGTAGTAGAGTTGTGTGTATGCAGGAGAGATGTGTGTATGTAGGAAAGAGGGTGGAAACTTATCAATGCTATAGGACCTATGCAAGAACCTAACATGATCAAATTTGACTCATGACAATACAGCTTTAAAAAATGCATTGGCAGCAATTGTACCGATCATCTACTTTCAATGAATTATCAGCAAATTGGTGAAAGTACACCTATTAAAAAAAAAATAACAGCCTCCTCCATATCCCCTCTAGCTGTCCTGTCCATCACCAAGATAGGTGCGTTTTCTGCCATTTTAGGTAGAAGTAATGTTCAACCAATTTGCTTCTAATTTAGACAAAGTAGTAGGAAAGTTTATCAAACAAACTCTACATATGAGCTCTATCTATTTTACAATACGTGTAATATGTATTCACAAAATGTCCATTTTCTATATGTGTGAACTTCACATCTTTTTTTTTTTTAGTAAGTTTTAGTGCATGATGAGGTGGTGTTTACCTATAGGATCCACCATCTCTTGGACTGGGCACCATTGATGGTATTTATTGGGCCCCACGTTCTTAAGTAAATCTCAATATTGCTTCAAAAAGGTAGCTATGCATATACAGTTTACAGACAGAATGTTAACATATTAAGCAAGAGTGTGACAACTTATCAGTGCTAAATGTGCCATAAAAAAACCCAGCATGTAAAATTCTTAGCTTTGACAAGTGACAACATATCTGGCAAAATGCATTGTAAACCAAATGTAATTTTTAGCTGCAGTAAATTTTAGACAATCAAAATGATGTTAAAATGTGTGTGTTTCTTACAGTCTAGAGGCTGCTTATTCTGATGGAGGAAAACACTGACAGCATCCTTCATGATCACTGAAAGAACTGTTCTCCTTTCTCCTGCCCCACACTGATCTATCTGATCGGTGCAGTGCAGGGGAGAAAGTCACCAGGACTTGCACGGATGTTGCGCATCCTGTGTAGCTGAAAAAACTTCTGCAAGACTAGCCCTTGGACCTCTTTATGAAAAGAAGAACGACACTCCTGATATGTGAGGTGGCATGGATAGGGTCCCAATCAAACAAAGTTGTTGATTAGCCATTGAACCTTTCAGGTCATGTGATCAGTCACATTCCTGGAAGGAATTTCAAGATGTGGTAATGTATACGATGGATGAGTGTACATATATATATATATATATATATATATATATAAGTGTTTGTGTGTGTGGAGCTGCATGAGTATATAAGAGAGCTGTTGGTGTATGTAAGAAAGCTGTGTAGAAGTATGTAGCAAAACAGTGCATGTATGTAACAGAGGTGTGAGTGCATACTTCAAAACTGTAGAAAAGCTATATGTGTTAGAACTGTGTTTGTGTATGGAGGAGAGTTGTGTGTGTATTTCGGAAAATTGCGTGTGTGATAGTAGTAGAGTTGTGTGTATGCAGGAGAGATGTGTGTATGTAGGAAAGAGGGTGGAAACTTATCAATGCTATAGGACCTATGCAAGAACCTAACATGATCAAATTTGACTCATGACAATACAGCTTTAAAAAATGCATTGGCAGCAATTGTACCGATCATCTACTTTCAATGAATTATCAGCAAATTGGTGAAAGTACACCTATTAAAAAAAAAATAACAGCCTCCTCCATATCCCCTCTAGCTGTCCTGTCCATCACCAAGATAGGTGCTTTTTCTGCCATTTTAGGTAGAAGTAATGTTCAACCAATTTGCTTCTAATTTAGACAAAGTAGTAGGAAAGTTTATCAAACAAACTCTACATATGAGCTCTATCTATTTTACAATACGTGTAATATGTATTCACAAAATGTCCATTTTCTATATGTGTGAACTTCACATCTTTTTTTTTTTTAGTAAGTTTTAGTGCATGATGAGGTGGTGTTTACCTATAGGATCCACCATCTCTTGGACTGGGCACCATTGATGGTATTTATTGGGCCCCACGTTCTTAAGTAAATCTCAATATTGCTTCAAAAAGGTAGCTATGCATATACAGTTTACAGACAGAATGTTAACATATTAAGCAAGAGTGTGACAACTTATCAGTGCTAAATGTGCCATAAAAAAACCCAGCATGTAAAATTCTTAGCTTTGACAAGTGACAACATATCTGGCAAAATGCATTGTAAACCAAATGTAATTTTTAGCTGCAGTAAATTTTAGACAATCAAAATGATGTTAAAATGTGTGTGTTTCTTACAGTCTAGAGGCTGCTTATTCTGATGGAGGAAAACACTGACAGCATCCTTCATGATCACTGAAAGAACTGTTCTCCTTTCTCCTGCCCCACACTGATCTATCTGATCGGTGCAGTGCAGGGGAGAAAGTCACCAGGACTTGCACGGATGTTGCGCATCCTGTGTAGCTGAAAAAACTTCTGCAAGACTAGCCCTTGGACCTCTTTATGAAAAGAAGAACGACACTCCTGATATGTGAGGTGGCATGGATAGGGTCCCAATCAAACAAAGTTGTTGATTAGCCATTGAACCTTTCAGGTCATGTGATCAGTCACATTCCTGGAAGGAATTTCAAGATGTGGTAATGTATACGATGGATGAGTGTACATATATATATATATATATATATATATATATAAGTGTTTGTGTGTGTGGAGCTGCATGAGTATATAAGAGAGCTGTTGGTGTATGTAAGAAAGCTGTGTACAAGTATGTAGCAAAACAGTGCATGTATGTAACAGAGGTGTGAGTGCATAGTTCAAAGCTGTAGAAAAGCTATATGTGTTAGAACTGTGTTTGTGTATGGAGGAGAGTTGTGTGTGTATTTCGGAAAATTGCGTGTGTGATAGTAGTAGAGTTGTGTGTATGCAGGAGAGATGTGTGTATGTAGGAAAGAGGGTGGAAACTTATCAATGCTATAGGACCTATGCAAGAACCTAACATGATCAAATTTGACTCATGACAATACAGCTTTAAAAAATGCATTGGCAGCAATTGTACCGATCATCTACTTTCAATGAATTATCAGCAAATTGGTGAAAGTACACCTATTAAAAAAAAAATAACAGCCTCCTCCATATCCCCTCTAGCTGTCCTGTCCATCACCAAGATAGGTGCGTTTTCTGCCATTTTAGGTAGAAGTAATGTTCAACCAATTTGCTTCTAATTTAGACAAAGTAGTAGGAAAGTTTATCAAACAAACTCTACATATGAGCTCTATCTATTTTACAATACGTGTAATATGTATTCACAAAATGTCCATTTTCTATATGTGTGAACTTCACATCTTTTTTTTTTTTAGTAAGTTTTAGTGCATGATGAGGTGGTGTTTACCTATAGGATCCACCATCTCTTGGACTGGGCACCATTGATGGTATTTATTGGGCCCCACGTTCTTAAGTAAATCTCAATATTGCTTCAAAAAGGTAGCTATGCATATACAGTTTACAGACAGAATGTTAACATATTAAGCAAGAGTGTGACAACTTATCAGTGCTAAATGTGCCATAAAAAAACCCAGCATGTAAAATTCTTAGCTTTGACAAGTGACAACATATCTGGCAAAATGCATTGTAAACCAAATGTAATTTTTAGCTGCAGTAAATTTTAGACAATCAAAATGATGTTAAAATGTGTGTGTTTCTTACAGTCTAGAGGCTGCTTATTCTGATGGAGGAAAACACTGACAGCATCCTTCATGATCACTGAAAGAACTGTTCTCCTTTCTCCTGCCCCACACTGATCTATCTGATCGGTGCAGTGCAGGGGAGAAAGTCACCAGGACTTGCACGGATGTTGCGCATCCTGTGTAGCTGAAAAAACTTCTGCAAGACTAGCCCTTGGACCTCTTTATGAAAAGAAGAACGACACTCCTGATATGTGAGGTGGCATGGATAGGGTCCCAATCAAACAAAGTTGTTGATTAGCCATTGAACCTTTCAGGTCATGTGATCAGTCACATTCCTGGAAGGAATTTCAAGATGTGGTAATGTATACGATGGATGAGTGTACATATATATATATATATATATATATAAGTGTTTGTGTGTGTGGAGCTGCATGAGTATATAAGAGAGCTGTTGGTGTATGTAAGAAAGCTGTGTACAAGTATGTAGCAAAACAGTGCATGTATGTAACAGAGGTGTGAGTGCATACTTCAAAGCTGTAGAAAAGCTATATGTGTTAGAACTGTGTTTGTGTATGGAGGAGAGTTGTGTGTGTATTTCGGAAAATTGCGTGTGTGATAGTAGTAGAGTTGTGTGTATGCAGGAGAGATGTGTGTATGTAGGAAAGAGGGTGGAAACTTATCAATGCTATAGGACCTATGCAAGAACCTAACATGATCAAATTTGACTCATGACAATACAGCTTTAAAAAATGCATTGGCAGCAATTGTACCGATCATCTACTTTCAATGAATTATCAGCAAATTGGTGAAAGTACACCTATTAAAAAAAAAATAACAGCCTCCTCCATATCCCCTCTAGCTGTCCTGTCCATCACCAAGATAGGTGCGTTTTCTGCCATTTTAGGTAGAAGTAATGTTCAACCAATTTGCTTCTAATTTAGACAAAGTAGTAGGAAAGTTTATCAAACAAACTCTACATATGAGCTCTATCTATTTTACAATACGTGTAATATGTATTCACAAAATGTCCATTTTCTATATGTGTGAACTTCACATCTTTTTTTTTTTTAGTAAGTTTTAGTGCATGATGAGGTGGTGTTTACCTATAGGATCCACCATCTCTTGGACTGGGCACCATTGATGGTATTTATTGGGCCCCACGTTCTTAAGTAAATCTCAATATTGCTTCAAAAAGGTAGCTATGCATATACAGTTTACAGACAGAATGTTAACATATTAAGCAAGAGTGTGACAACTTATCAGTGCTAAATGTGCCATAAAAAAACCCAGCATGTAAAATTCTTAGCTTTGACAAGTGACAACATATCTGGCAAAATGCATTGTAAACCAAATGTAATTTTTAGCTGCAGTAAATTTTAGACAATCAAAATGATGTTAAAATGTGTGTGTTTCTTACAGTCTAGAGGCTGCTTATTCTGATGGAGGAAAACACTGACAGCATCCTTCATGATCACTGAAAGAACTGTTCTCCTTTCTCCTGCCCCACACTGATCTATCTGATCGGTGCAGTGCAGGGGAGAAAGTCACCAGGACTTGCACGGATGTTGCGCATCCTGTGTAGCTGAAAAAACTTCTGCAAGACTAGCCCTTGGACCTCTTTATGAAAAGAAGAACGACACTCCTGATATGTGAGGTGGCATGGATAGGGTCCCAATCAAACAAAGTTGTTGATTAGCCATTGAACCTTTCAGGTCATGTGATCAGTCACATTCCTGGAAGGAATTTCAAGATGTGGTAATGTATACGATGGATGAGTGTACATATATATATATATATATATAAGTGTTTGTGTGTGTGGAGCTGCATGAGTATATAAGAGAGCTGTTGGTGTATGTAAGAAAGCTGTGTACAAGTATGTAGCAAAACAGTGCATGTATGTAACAGAGGTGTGAGTGCATACTTCAAAGCTGTAGAAAAGCTATATGTGTTAGAACTGTGTTTGTGTATGGAGGAGAGTTGTGTGTGTATTTCGGAAAATTGCGTGTGTGATAGTAGTAGAGTTGTGTGTATGCAGGAGAGATGTGTGTATGTAGGAAAGAGGGTGGAAACTTATCAATGCTATAGGACCTATGCAAGAACCTAACATGATCAAATTTGACTCATGACAATACAGCTTTAAAAAATGCATTGGCAGCAATTGTACCGATCATCTACTTTCAATGAATTATCAGCAAATTGGTGAAAGTACACCTATTAAAAAAAAAATAACAGCCTCCTCCATATCCCCTCTAGCTGTCCTGTCCATCACCAAGATAGGTGCGTTTTCTGCCATTTTAGGTAGAAGTAATGTTCAACCAATTTGCTTCTAATTTAGACAAAGTAGTAGGAAAGTTTATCAAACAAACTCTACATATGAGCTCTATCTATTTTACAATACGTGTAATATGTATTCACAAAATGTCCATTTTCTATATGTGTGAACTTCACATCTTTTTTTTTTTTAGTAAGTTTTAGTGCATGATGAGGTGGTGTTTACCTATAGGATCCACCATCTCTTGGACTGGGCACCATTGATGGTATTTATTGGGCCCCACGTTCTTAAGTAAATCTCAATATTGCTTCAAAAAGGTAGCTATGCATATACAGTTTACAGACAGAATGTTAACATATTAAGCAAGAGTGTGACAACTTATCAGTGCTAAATGTGCCATAAAAAAACCCAGCATGTAAAATTCTTAGCTTTGACAAGTGACAACATATCTGGCAAAATGCATTGTAAACCAAATGTAATTTTTAGCTGCAGTAAATTTTAGACAATCAAAATGATGTTAAAATGTGTGTGTTTCTTACAGTCTAGAGGCTGCTTATTCTGATGGAGGAAAACACTGACAGCATCCTTCATGATCACTGAAAGAACTGTTCTCCTTTCTCCTGCCCCACACTGATCTATCTGATCGGTGCAGTGCAGGGGAGAAAGTCACCAGGACTTGCACGGATGTTGCGCATCCTGTGTAGCTGAAAAAACTTCTGCAAGACTAGCCCTTGGACCTCTTTATGAAAAGAAGAACGACACTCCTGATATGTGAGGTGGCATGGATAGGGTCCCAATCAAACAAAGTTGTTGATTAGCCATTGAACCTTTCAGGTCATGTGATCAGTCACATTCCTGGAAGGAATTTCAAGATGTGGTAATGTATACGATGGATGAGTGTACATATATATATATATATATATATATAAGTGTTTGTGTGTGTGGAGCTGCATGAGTATATAAGAGAGCTGTTGGTGTATGTAAGAAAGCTGTGTAGAAGTATGTAGCAAAACAGTGCATGTATGTAACAGAGGTGTGAGTGCATACTTCAAAACTGTAGAAAAGCTATATGTGTTAGAACTGTGTTTGTGTATGGAGGAGAGTTGTGTGTGTATTTCGGAAAATTGCGTGTGTGATAGTAGTAGAGTTGTGTGTATGCAGGAGAGATGTGTGTATGTAGGAAAGAGGGTGGAAACTTATCAATGCTATAGGACCTATGCAAGAACCTAACATGATCAAATTTGACTCATGACAATACAGCTTTAAAAAATGCATTGGCAGCAATTGTACCGATCATCTACTTTCAATGAATTATCAGCAAATTGGTGAAAGTACACCTATTAAAAAAAAAATAACAGCCTCCTCCATATCCCCTCTAGCTGTCCTGTCCATCACCAAGATAGGTGCGTTTTCTGCCATTTTAGGTAGAAGTAATGTTCAACCAATTTGCTTCTAATTTAGACAAAGTAGTAGGAAAGTTTATCAAACAAACTCTACATATGAGCTCTATCTATTTTACAATACGTGTAATATGTATTCACAAAATGTCCATTTTCTATATGTGTGAACTTCACATCTTTTTTTTTTTTAGTAAGTTTTAGTGCATGATGAGGTGGTGTTTACCTATAGGATCCACCATCTCTTGGACTGGGCACCATTGATGGTATTTATTGGGCCCCACGTTCTTAAGTAAATCTCAATATTGCTTCAAAAAGGTAGCTATGCATATACAGTTTACAGACAGAATGTTAACATATTAAGCAAGAGTGTGACAACTTATCAGTGCTAAATGTGCCATAAAAAAACCCAGCATGTAAAATTCTTAGCTTTGACAAGTGACAACATATCTGGCAAAATGCATTGTAAACCAAATGTAATTTTTAGCTGCAGTAAATTTTAGACAATCAAAATGATGTTAAAATGTGTGTGTTTCTTACAGTCTAGAGGCTGCTTATTCTGATGGAGGAAAACACTGACAGCATCCTTCATGATCACTGAAAGAACTGTTCTCCTTTCTCCTGCCCCACACTGATCTATCTGATCGGTGCAGTGCAGGGGAGAAAGTCACCAGGACTTGCACGGATGTTGCGCATCCTGTGTAGCTGAAAAAACTTCTGCAAGACTAGCCCTTGGACCTCTTTATGAAAAGAAGAACGACACTCCTGATATGTGAGGTGGCATGGATAGGGTCCCAATCAAACAAAGTTGTTGATTAGCCATTGAACCTTTCAGGTCATGTGATCAGTCACATTCCTGGAAGGAATTTCAAGATGTGGTAATGTATACGATGGATGAGTGTACATATATATATATATATATATATATAAGTGTTTGTGTGTGTGGAGCTGCATGAGTATATAAGAGAGCTGTTGGTGTATGTAAGAAAGCTGTGTAGAAGTATGTAGCAAAACAGTGCATGTATGTAACAGAGGTGTGAGTGCATACTTCAAAACTGTAGAAAAGCTATATGTGTTAGAACTGTGTTTGTGTATGGAGGAGAGTTGTGTGTGTATTTCGGAAAATTGCGTGTGTGATAGTAGTAGAGTTGTGTGTATGCAGGAGAGATGTGTGTATGTAGGAAAGAGGGTGGAAACTTATCAATGCTATAGGACCTATGCAAGAACCTAACATGATCAAATTTGACTCATGACAATACAGCTTTAAAAAATGCATTGGCAGCAATTGTACCGATCATCTACTTTCAATGAATTATCAGCAAATTGGTGAAAGTACACCTATTAAAAAAAAAATAACAGCCTCCTCCATATCCCCTCTAGCTGTCCTGTCCATCACCAAGATAGGTGCGTTTTCTGCCATTTTAGGTAGAAGTAATGTTCAACCAATTTGCTTCTAATTTAGACAAAGTAGTAGGAAAGTTTATCAAACAAACTCTACATATGAGCTCTATCTATTTTACAATACGTGTAATATGTATTCACAAAATGTCCATTTTCTATATGTGTGAACTTCACATCTTTTTTTTTTTTAGTAAGTTTTAGTGCATGATGAGGTGGTGTTTACCTATAGGATCCACCATCTCTTGGACTGGGCACCATTGATGGTATTTATTGGGCCCCACGTTCTTAAGTAAATCTCAATATTGCTTCAAAAAGGTAGCTATGCATATACAGTTTACAGACAGAATGTTAACATATTAAGCAAGAGTGTGACAACTTATCAGTGCTAAATGTGCCATAAAAAAACCCAGCATGTAAAATTCTTAGCTTTGACAAGTGACAACATATCTGGCAAAATGCATTGTAAACCAAATGTAATTTTTAGCTGCAGTAAATTTTAGACAATCAAAATGATGTTAAAATGTGTGTGTTTCTTACAGTCTAGAGGCTGCTTATTCTGATGGAGGAAAACACTGACAGCATCCTTCATGATCACTGAAAGAACTGTTCTCCTTTCTCCTGCCCCACACTGATCTATCTGATCGGTGCAGTGCAGGGGAGAAAGTCACCAGGACTTGCACGGATGTTGCGCATCCTGTGTAGCTGAAAAAACTTCTGCAAGACTAGCCCTTGGACCTCTTTATGAAAAGAAGAACGACACTCCTGATATGTGAGGTGGCATGGATAGGGTCCCAATCAAACAAAGTTGTTGATTAGCCATTGAACCTTTCAGGTCATGTGATCAGTCACATTCCTGGAAGGAATTTCAAGATGTGGTAATGTATACGATGGATGAGTGTACATATATATATATATATATATATATAAGTGTTTGTGTGTGTGGAGCTGCATGAGTATATAAGAGAGCTGTTGGTGTATGTAAGAAAGCTGTGTAGAAGTATGTAGCAAAACAGTGCATGTATGTAACAGAGGTGTGAGTGCATACTTCAAAACTGTAGAAAAGCTATATGTGTTAGAACTGTGTTTGTGTATGGAGGAGAGTTGTGTGTGTATTTCGGAAAATTGCGTGTGTGATAGTAGTAGAGTTGTGTGTATGCAGGAGAGATGTGTGTATGTAGGAAAGAGGGTGGAAACTTATCAATGCTATAGGACCTATGCAAGAACCTAACATGATCAAATTTGACTCATGACAATACAGCTTTAAAAAATGCATTGGCAGCAATTGTACCGATCATCTACTTTCAATGAATTATCAGCAAATTGGTGAAAGTACACCTATTAAAAAAAAAATAACAGCCTCCTCCATATCCCCTCTAGCTGTCCTGTCCATCACCAAGATAGGTGCGTTTTCTGCCATTTTAGGTAGAAGTAATGTTCAACCAATTTGCTTCTAATTTAGACAAAGTAGTAGGAAAGTTTATCAAACAAACTCTACATATGAGCTCTATCTATTTTACAATACGTGTAATATGTATTCACAAAATGTCCATTTTCTATATGTGTGAACTTCACATCTTTTTTTTTTTTAGTAAGTTTTAGTGCATGATGAGGTGGTGTTTACCTATAGGATCCACCATCTCTTGGACTGGGCACCATTGATGGTATTTATTGGGCCCCACGTTCTTAAGTAAATCTCAATATTGCTTCAAAAAGGTAGCTATGCATATACAGTTTACAGACAGAATGTTAACATATTAAGCAAGAGTGTGACAACTTATCAGTGCTAAATGTGCCATAAAAAAACCCAGCATGTAAAATTCTTAGCTTTGACAAGTGACAACATATCTGGCAAAATGCATTGTAAACCAAATGTAATTTTTAGCTGCAGTAAATTTTAGACAATCAAAATGATGTTAAAATGTGTGTGTTTCTTACAGTCTAGAGGCTGCTTATTCTGATGGAGGAAAACACTGACAGCATCCTTCATGATCACTGAAAGAACTGTTCTCCTTTCTCCTGCCCCACACTGATCTATCTGATCGGTGCAGTGCAGGGGAGAAAGTCACCAGGACTTGCACGGATGTTGCGCATCCTGTGTAGCTGAAAAAACTTCTGCAAGACTAGCCCTTGGACCTCTTTATGAAAAGAAGAACGACACTCCTGATATGTGAGGTGGCATGGATAGGGTCCCAATCAAACAAAGTTGTTGATTAGCCATTGAACCTTTCAGGTCATGTGATCAGTCACATTCCTGGAAGGAATTTCAAGATGTGGTAATGTATACGATGGATGAGTGTACATATATATATATATATATATATATATATATATATATAAGTGTTTGTGTGTGTGGAGCTGCATGAGTATATAAGAGAGCTGTTGGTGTATGTAAGAAAGCTGTGTAGAAGTATGTAGCAAAACAGTGCATGTATGTAACAGAGGTGTGAGTGCATACTTCAAAACTGTAGAAAAGCTATATGTGTTAGAACTGTGTTTGTGTATGGAGGAGAGTTGTGTGTGTATTTCGGAAAATTGCGTGTGTGATAGTAGTAGAGTTGTGTGTATGCAGGAGAGATGTGTGTATGTAGGAAAGAGGGTGGAAACTTATCAATGCTATAGGACCTATGCAAGAACCTAACATGATCAAATTTGACTCATGACAATACAGCTTTAAAAAATGCATTGGCAGCAATTGTACCGATCATCTACTTTCAATGAATTATCAGCAAATTGGTGAAAGTACACCTATTAAAAAAAAAATAACAGCCTCCTCCATATCCCCTCTAGCTGTCCTGTCCATCACCAAGATAGGTGCGTTTTCTGCCATTTTAGGTAGAAGTAATGTTCAACCAATTTGCTTCTAATTTAGACAAAGTAGTAGGAAAGTTTATCAAACAAACTCTACATATGAGCTCTATCTATTTTACAATACGTGTAATATGTATTCACAAAATGTCCATTTTCTATATGTGTGAACTTCACATCTTTTTTTTTTTTAGTAAGTTTTAGTGCATGATGAGGTGGTGTTTACCTATAGGATCCACCATCTCTTGGACTGGGCACCATTGATGGTATTTATTGGGCCCCACGTTCTTAAGTAAATCTCAATATTGCTTCAAAAAGGTAGCTATGCATATACAGTTTACAGACAGAATGTTAACATATTAAGCAAGAGTGTGACAACTTATCAGTGCTAAATGTGCCATAAAAAACCCAGCATGTAAAATTCTTAGCTTTGACAAGTGACAACATATCTGGCAA
The DNA here is from genome assembly GCF_046119375.1 of Phyllobates terribilis. Taxonomy (NCBI): domain Eukaryota; kingdom Metazoa; phylum Chordata; class Amphibia; order Anura; family Dendrobatidae; genus Phyllobates; species Phyllobates terribilis. Next base: position 100,850 of record NW_027364157.1, on the reverse strand, counting down.
AATGCATTGTAAACCAAATGTAATTTTTAGCTGCAGTAAATTTTAGACAATCAAAATGATGTTAAAATGTGTGTGTTTCTTACAGTCTAGAGGCTGCTTATTCTGATGGAGGAAAACACTGACAGCATCCTTCATGATCACTGAAAGAACTGTTCTCCTTTCTCCTGCCCCACACTGATCTATCTGATCGGTGCAGTGCAGGGGAGAAAGTCACCAGGACTTGCACGGATGTTGCGCATCCTGTGTAGCTGAAAAAACTTCTGCAAGACTAGCCCTTGGACCTCTTTATGAAAAGAAGAACGACACTCCTGATATGTGAGGTGGCATGGATAGGGTCCCAATCAAACAAAGTTGTTGATTAGCCATTGAACCTTTCAGGTCATGTGATCAGTCACATTCCTGGAAGGAATTTCAAGATGTGGTAATGTATACGATGGATGAGTGTACATATATATATATATATATATATATAAGTGTTTGTGTGTGTGGAGCTGCATGAGTATATAAGAGAGCTGTTGGTGTATGTAAGAAAGCTGTGTACAAGTATGTAGCAAAACAGTGCATGTATGTAACAGAGGTGTGAGTGCATAGTTCAAAGCTGTAGAAAAGCTATATGTGTTAGAACTGTGTTTGTGTATGGAGGAGAGTTGTGTGTGTATTTCGGAAAATTGCGTGTGTGATAGTAGTAGAGTTGTGTGTATGCAGGAGAGATGTGTGTATGTAGGAAAGAGGGTGGAAACTTATCAATGCTATAGGACCTATGCAAGAACCTAACATGATCAAATTTGACTCATGACAATACAGCTTTAAAAAATGCATTGGCAGCAATTGTACCGATCATCTACTTTCAATGAATTATCAGCAAATTGGTGAAAGTACACCTATTAAAAAAAAAATAACAGCCTCCTCCATATCCCCTCTAGCTGTCCTGTCCATCACCAAGATAGGTGCGTTTTCTGCCATTTTAGGTAGAAGTAATGTTCAACCAATTTGCTTCTAATTTAGACAAAGTAGTAGGAAAGTTTATCAAACAAACTCTACATATGAGCTCTATCTATTTTACAATACGTGTAATATGTATTCACAAAATGTCCATTTTCTATATGTGTGAACTTCACATCTTTTTTTTTTTTAGTAAGTTTTAGTGCATGATGAGGTGGTGTTTACCTATAGGATCCACCATCTCTTGGACTGGGCACCATTGATGGTATTTATTGGGCCCCACGTTCTTAAGTAAATCTCAATATTGCTTCAAAAAGGTAGCTATGCATATACAGTTTACAGACAGAATGTTAACATATTAAGCAAGAGTGTGACAACTTATCAGTGCTAAATGTGCCATAAAAAAACCCAGCATGTAAAATTCTTAGCTTTGACAAGTGACAACATATCTGGCAAAATGCATTGTAAACCAAATGTAATTTTTAGCTGCAGTAAATTTTAGACAATCAAAATGATGTTAAAATGTGTGTGTTTCTTACAGTCTAGAGGCTGCTTATTCTGATGGAGGAAAACACTGACAGCATCCTTCATGATCACTGAAAGAACTGTTCTCCTTTCTCCTGCCCCACACTGATCTATCTGATCGGTGCAGTGCAGGGGAGAAAGTCACCAGGACTTGCACGGATGTTGCGCATCCTGTGTAGCTGAAAAAACTTCTGCAAGACTAGCCCTTGGACCTCTTTATGAAAAGAAGAACGACACTCCTGATATGTGAGGTGGCATGGATAGGGTCCCAATCAAACAAAGTTGTTGATTAGCCATTGAACCTTTCAGGTCATGTGATCAGTCACATTCCTGGAAGGAATTTCAAGATGTGGTAATGTATACGATGGATGAGTGTACATATATATATATATATATATATAAGTGTTTGTGTGTGTGGAGCTGCATGAGTATATAAGAGAGCTGTTGGTGTATGTAAGAAAGCTGTGTACAAGTATGTAGCAAAACAGTGCATGTATGTAACAGAGGTGTGAGTGCATAGTTCAAAGCTGTAGAAAAGCTATATGTGTTAGAACTGTGTTTGTGTATGGAGGAGAGTTGTGTGTGTATTTCGGAAAATTGCGTGTGTGATAGTAGTAGAGTTGTGTGTATGCAGGAGAGATGTGTGTATGTAGGAAAGAGGGTGGAAACTTATCAATGCTATAGGACCTATGCAAGAACCTAACATGATCAAATTTGACTCATGACAATACAGCTTTAAAAAATGCATTGGCAGCAATTGTACCGATCATCTACTTTCAATGAATTATCAGCAAATTGGTGAAAGTACACCTATTAAAAAAAAAATAACAGCCTCCTCCATATCCCCTCTAGCTGTCCTGTCCATCACCAAGATAGGTGCGTTTTCTGCCATTTTAGGTAGAAGTAATGTTCAACCAATTTGCTTCTAATTTAGACAAAGTAGTAGGAAAGTTTATCAAACAAACTCTACATATGAGCTCTATCTATTTTACAATACGTGTAATATGTATTCACAAAATGTCCATTTTCTATATGTGTGAACTTCACATCTTTTTTTTTTTTAGTAAGTTTTAGTGCATGATGAGGTGGTGTTTACCTATAGGATCCACCATCTCTTGGACTGGGCACCATTGATGGTATTTATTGGGCCCCACGTTCTTAAGTAAATCTCAATATTGCTTCAAAAAGGTAGCTATGCATATACAGTTTACAGACAGAATGTTAACATATTAAGCAAGAGTGTGACAACTTATCAGTGCTAAATGTGCCATAAAAAAACCCAGCATGTAAAATTCTTAGCTTTGACAAGTGACAACATATCTGGCAAAATGCATTGTAAACCAAATGTAATTTTTAGCTGCAGTAAATTTTAGACAATCAAAATGATGTTAAAATGTGTGTGTTTCTTACAGTCTAGAGGCTGCTTATTCTGATGGAGGAAAACACTGACAGCATCCTTCATGATCACTGAAAGAACTGTTCTCCTTTCTCCTGCCCCACACTGATCTATCTGATCGGTGCAGTGCAGGGGAGAAAGTCACCAGGACTTGCACGGATGTTGCGCATCCTGTGTAGCTGAAAAAACTTCTGCAAGACTAGCCCTTGGACCTCTTTATGAAAAGAAGAACGACACTCCTGATATGTGAGGTGGCATGGATAGGGTCCCAATCAAACAAAGTTGTTGATTAGCCATTGAACCTTTCAGGTCATGTGATCAGTCACATTCCTGGAAGGAATTTCAAGATGTGGTAATGTATACGATGGATGAGTGTACATATATATATATATATATAAGTGTTTGTGTGTGTGGAGCTGCATGAGTATATAAGAGAGCTGTTGGTGTATGTAAGAAAGCTGTGTACAAGTATGTAGCAAAACAGTGCATGTATGTAACAGAGGTGTGAGTGCATACTTCAAAACTGTAGAAAAGCTATATGTGTTAGAACTGTGTTTGTGTATGGAGGAGAGTTGTGTGTGTATTTCAGAAAATTGCGTGTGTGATAGTAGTAGAGTTGTGTGTATGCAGGAGAGATGTGTGTATGTAGGAAAGAGGGTGGAAACTTATCAATGCTATAGGACCTATGCAAGAACCTAACATGATCAAATTTGACTCATGACAATACAGCTTTAAAAAATGCATTGGCAGCAATTGTACCGATCATCTACTTTCAATGAATTATCAGCAAATTGGTGAAAGTACACCTATTAAAAAAAAAATAACAGCCTCCTCCATATCCCCTCTAGCTGTCCTGTCCATCACCAAGATAGGTGCGTTTTCTGCCATTTTAGGTAGAAGTAATGTTCAACCAATTTGCTTCTAATTTAGACAAAGTAGTAGGAAAGTTTATCAAACAAACTCTACATATGAGCTCTATCTATTTTACAATACGTGTAATATGTATTCACAAAATGTCCATTTTCTATATGTGTGAACTTCACATCTTTTTTTTTTTTAGTAAGTTTTAGTGCATGATGAGGTGGTGTTTACCTATAGGATCCACCATCTCTTGGACTGGGCACCATTGATGGTATTTATTGGGCCCCACGTTCTTAAGTAAATCTCAATATTGCTTCAAAAAGGTAGCTATGCATATACAGTTTACAGACAGAATGTTAACATATTAAGCAAGAGTGTGACAACTTATCAGTGCTAAATGTGCCATAAAAAAACCCAGCATGTAAAATTCTTAGCTTTGACAAGTGACAACATATCTGGCAAAATGCATTGTAAACCAAATGTAATTTTTAGCTGCAGTAAATTTTAGACAATCAAAATGATGTTAAAATGTGTGTGTTTCTTACAGTCTAGAGGCTGCTTATTCTGATGGAGGAAAACACTGACAGCATCCTTCATGATCACTGAAAGAACTGTTCTCCTTTCTCCTGCCCCACACTGATCTATCTGATCGGTGCAGTGCAGGGGAGAAAGTCACCAGGACTTGCACGGATGTTGCGCATCCTGTGTAGCTGAAAAAACTTCTGCAAGACTAGCCCTTGGACCTCTTTATGAAAAGAAGAACGACACTCCTGATATGTGAGGTGGCATGGATAGGGTCCCAATCAAACAAAGTTGTTGATTAGCCATTGAACCTTTCAGGTCATGTGATCAGTCACATTCCTGGAAGGAATTTCAAGATGTGGTAATGTATACGATGGATGAGTGTACATATATATATATATATATATATATAAGTGTTTGTGTGTGTGGAGCTGCATGAGTATATAAGAGAGCTGTTGGTGTATGTAAGAAAGCTGTGTACAAGTATGTAGCAAAACAGTGCATGTATGTAACAGAGGTGTGAGTGCATAGTTCAAAGCTGTAGAAAAGCTATATGTGTTAGAACTGTGTTTGTGTATGGAGGAGAGTTGTGTGTGTATTTCGGAAAATTGCGTGTGTGATAGTAGTAGAGTTGTGTGTATGCAGGAGAGATGTGTGTATGTAGGAAAGAGGGTGGAAACTTATCAATGCTATAGGACCTATGCAAGAACCTAACATGATCAAATTTGACTCATGACAATACAGCTTTAAAAAATGCATTGGCAGCAATTGTACCGATCATCTACTTTCAATGAATTATCAGCAAATTGGTGAAAGTACACCTATTAAAAAAAAAATAACAGCCTCCTCCATATCCCCTCTAGCTGTCCTGTCCATCACCAAGATAGGTGCGTTTTCTGCCATTTTAGGTAGAAGTAATGTTCAACCAATTTGCTTCTAATTTAGACAAAGTAGTAGGAAAGTTTATCAAACAAACTCTACATATGAGCTCTATCTATTTTACAATACGTGTAATATGTATTCACAAAATGTCCATTTTCTATATGTGTGAACTTCACATCTTTTTTTTTTTTAGTAAGTTTTAGTGCATGATGAGGTGGTGTTTACCTATAGGATCCACCATCTCTTGGACTGGGCACCATTGATGGTATTTATTGGGCCCCACGTTCTTAAGTAAATCTCAATATTGCTTCAAAAAGGTAGCTATGCATATACAGTTTACAGACAGAATGTTAACATATTAAGCAAGAGTGTGACAACTTATCAGTGCTAAATGTGCCATAAAAAAACCCAGCATGTAAAATTCTTAGCTTTGACAAGTGACAACATATCTGGCAAAATGCATTGTAAACCAAATGTAATTTTTAGCTGCAGTAAATTTTAGACAATCAAAATGATGTTAAAATGTGTGTGTTTCTTACAGTCTAGAGGCTGCTTATTCTGATGGAGGAAAACACTGACAGCATCCTTCATGATCACTGAAAGAACTGTTCTCCTTTCTCCTGCCCCACACTGATCTATCTGATCGGTGCAGTGCAGGGGAGAAAGTCACCAGGACTTGCACGGATGTTGCGCATCCTGTGTAGCTGAAAAAACTTCTGCAAGACTAGCCCTTGGACCTCTTTATGAAAAGAAGAACGACACTCCTGATATGTGAGGTGGCATGGATAGGGTCCCAATCAAACAAAGTTGTTGATTAGCCATTGAACCTTTCAGGTCATGTGATCAGTCACATTCCTGGAAGGAATTTCAAGATGTGGTAATGTATACGATGGATGAGTGTACATATATATATATATATATATATAAGTGTTTGTGTGTGTGGAGCTGCATGAGTATATAAGAGAGCTGTTGGTGTATGTAAGAAAGCTGTGTACAAGTATGTAGCAAAACAGTGCATGTATGTAACAGAGGTGTGAGTGCATAGTTCAAAGCTGTAGAAAAGCTATATGTGTTAGAACTGTGTTTGTGTATGGAGGAGAGTTGTGTGTGTATTTCGGAAAATTGCGTGTGTGATAGTAGTAGAGTTGTGTGTATGCAGGAGAGATGTGTGTATGTAGGAAAGAGGGTGGAAACTTATCAATGCTATAGGACCTATGCAAGAACCTAACATGATCAAATTTGACTCATGACAATACAGCTTTAAAAAATGCATTGGCAGCAATTGTACCGATCATCTACTTTCAATGAATTATCAGCAAATTGGTGAAAGTACACCTATTAAAAAAAAAATAACAGCCTCCTCCATATCCCCTCTAGCTGTCCTGTCCATCACCAAGATAGGTGCGTTTTCTGCCATTTTAGGTAGAAGTAATGTTCAACCAATTTGCTTCTAATTTAGACAAAGTAGTAGGAAAGTTTATCAAACAAACTCTACATATGAGCTCTATCTATTTTACAATACGTGTAATATGTATTCACAAAATGTCCATTTTCTATATGTGTGAACTTCACATCTTTTTTTTTTTTAGTAAGTTTTAGTGCATGATGAGGTGGTGTTTACCTATAGGATCCACCATCTCTTGGACTGGGCACCATTGATGGTATTTATTGGGCCCCACGTTCTTAAGTAAATCTCAATATTGCTTCAAAAAGGTAGCTATGCATATACAGTTTACAGACAGAATGTTAACATATTAAGCAAGAGTGTGACAACTTATCAGTGCTAAATGTGCCATAAAAAAACCCAGCATGTAAAATTCTTAGCTTTGACAAGTGACAACATATCTGGCAAAATGCATTGTAAACCAAATGTAATTTTTAGCTGCAGTAAATTTTAGACAATCAAAATGATGTTAAAATGTGTGTGTTTCTTACAGTCTAGAGGCTGCTTATTCTGATGGAGGAAAACACTGACAGCATCCTTCATGATCACTGAAAGAACTGTTCTCCTTTCTCCTGCCCCACACTGATCTATCTGATCGGTGCAGTGCAGGGGAGAAAGTCACCAGGACTTGCACGGATGTTGCGCATCCTGTGTAGCTGAAAAAACTTCTGCAAGACTAGCCCTTGGACCTCTTTATGAAAAGAAGAACGACACTCCTGATATGTGAGGTGGCATGGATAGGGTCCCAATCAAACAAAGTTGTTGATTAGCCATTGAACCTTTCAGGTCATGTGATCAGTCACATTCCTGGAAGGAATTTCAAGATGTGGTAATGTATACGATGGATGAGTGTACATATATATATATATATATATATAAGTGTTTGTGTGTGTGGAGCTGCATGAGTATATAAGAGAGCTGTTGGTGTATGTAAGAAAGCTGTGTACAAGTATGTAGCAAAACAGTGCATGTATGTAACAGAGGTGTGAGTGCATAGTTCAAAGCTGTAGAAAAGCTATATGTGTTAGAACTGTGTTTGTGTATGGAGGAGAGTTGTGTGTGTATTTCGGAAAATTGCGTGTGTGATAGTAGTAGAGTTGTGTGTATGCAGGAGAGATGTGTGTATGTAGGAAAGAGGGTGGAAACTTATCAATGCTATAGGACCTATGCAAGAACCTAACATGATCAAATTTGACTCATGACAATACAGCTTTAAAAAATGCATTGGCAGCAATTGTACCGATCATCTACTTTCAATGAATTATCAGCAAATTGGTGAAAGTACACCTATTAAAAAAAAAATAACAGCCTCCTCCATATCCCCTCTAGCTGTCCTGTCCATCACCAAGATAGGTGCGTTTTCTGCCATTTTAGGTAGAAGTAATGTTCAACCAATTTGCTTCTAATTTAGACAAAGTAGTAGGAAAGTTTATCAAACAAACTCTACATATGAGCTCTATCTATTTTACAATACGTGTAATATGTATTCACAAAATGTCCATTTTCTATATGTGTGAACTTCACATCTTTTTTTTTTTTAGTAAGTTTTAGTGCATGATGAGGTGGTGTTTACCTATAGGATCCACCATCTCTTGGACTGGGCACCATTGATGGTATTTATTGGGCCCCACGTTCTTAAGTAAATCTCAATATTGCTTCAAAAAGGTAGCTATGCATATACAGTTTACAGACAGAATGTTAACATATTAAGCAAGAGTGTGACAACTTATCAGTGCTAAATGTGCCATAAAAAAACCCAGCATGTAAAATTCTTAGCTTTGACAAGTGACAACATATCTGGCAAAATGCATTGTAAACCAAATGTAATTTTTAGCTGCAGTAAATTTTAGACAATCAAAATGATGTTAAAATGTGTGTGTTTCTTACAGTCTAGAGGCTGCTTATTCTGATGGAGGAAAACACTGACAGCATCCTTCATGATCACTGAAAGAACTGTTCTCCTTTCTCCTGCCCCACACTGATCTATCTGATCGGTGCAGTGCAGGGGAGAAAGTCACCAGGACTTGCACGGATGTTGCGCATCCTGTGTAGCTGAAAAAACTTCTGCAAGACTAGCCCTTGGACCTCTTTATGAAAAGAAGAACGACACTCCTGATATGTGAGGTGGCATGGATAGGGTCCCAATCAAACAAAGTTGTTGATTAGCCATTGAACCTTTCAGGTCATGTGATCAGTCACATTCCTGGAAGGAATTTCAAGATGTGGTAATGTATACGATGGATGAGTGTACATATATATATATATATATATATATATAAGTGTTTGTGTGTGTGGAGCTGCATGAGTATATAAGAGAGCTGTTGGTGTATGTAAGAAAGCTGTGTACAAGTATGTAGCAAAACAGTGCATGTATGTAACAGAGGTGTGAGTGCATAGTTCAAAGCTGTAGAAAAGCTATATGTGTTAGAACTGTGTTTGTGTATGGAGGAGAGTTGTGTGTGTATTTCGGAAAATTGCGTGTGTGATAGTAGTAGAGTTGTGTGTATGCAGGAGAGATGTGTGTATGTAGGAAAGAGGGTGGAAACTTATCAATGCTATAGGACCTATGCAAGAACCTAACATGATCAAATTTGACTCATGACAATACAGCTTTAAAAAATGCATTGGCAGCAATTGTACCGATCATCTACTTTCAATGAATTATCAGCAAATTGGTGAAAGTACACCTATTAAAAAAAAAATAACAGCCTCCTCCATATCCCCTCTAGCTGTCCTGTCCATCACCAAGATAGGTGCGTTTTCTGCCATTTTAGGTAGAAGTAATGTTCAACCAATTTGCTTCTAATTTAGACAAAGTAGTAGGAAAGTTTATCAAACAAACTCTACATATGAGCTCTATCTATTTTACAATACGTGTAATATGTATTCACAAAATGTCCATTTTCTATATGTGTGAACTTCACATCTTTTTTTTTTTTAGTAAGTTTTAGTGCATGATGAGGTGGTGTTTACCTATAGGATCCACCATCTCTTGGACTGGGCACCATTGATGGTATTTATTGGGCCCCACGTTCTTAAGTAAATCTCAATATTGCTTCAAAAAGGTAGCTATGCATATACAGTTTACAGACAGAATGTTAACATATTAAGCAAGAGTGTGACAACTTATCAGTGCTAAATGTGCCATAAAAAAACCCAGCATGTAAAATTCTTAGCTTTGACAAGTGACAACATATCTGGCAAAATGCATTGTAAACCAAATGTAATTTTTAGCTGCAGTAAATTTTAGACAATCAAAATGATGTTAAAATGTGTGTGTTTCTTACAGTCTAGAGGCTGCTTATTCTGATGGAGGAAAACACTGACAGCATCCTTCATGATCACTGAAAGAACTGTTCTCCTTTCTCCTGCCCCACACTGATCTATCTGATCGGTGCAGTGCAGGGGAGAAAGTCACCAGGACTTGCACGGATGTTGCGCATCCTGTGTAGCTGAAAAAACTTCTGCAAGACTAGCCCTTGGACCTCTTTATGAAAAGAAGAACGACACTCCTGATATGTGAGGTGGCATGGATAGGGTCCCAATCAAACAAAGTTGTTGATTAGCCATTGAACCTTTCAGGTCATGTGATCAGTCACATTCCTGGAAGGAATTTCAAGATGTGGTAATGTATACGATGGATGAGTGTACATATATATATATATATATATATAAGTGTTTGTGTGTGTGGAGCTGCATGAGTATATAAGAGAGCTGTTGGTGTATGTAAGAAAGCTGTGTACAAGTATGTAGCAAAACAGTGCATGTATGTAACAGAGGTGTGAGTGCATAGTTCAAAGCTGTAGAAAAGCTATATGTGTTAGAACTGTGTTTGTGTATGGAGGAGAGTTGTGTGTGTATTTCGGAAAATTGCGTGTGTGATAGTAGTAGAGTTGTGTGTATGCAGGAGAGATGTGTGTATGTAGGAAAGAGGGTGGAAACTTATCAATGCTATAGGACCTATGCAAGAACCTAACATGATCAAATTTGACTCATGACAATACAGCTTTAAAAAATGCATTGGCAGCAATTGTACCGATCATCTACTTTCAATGAATTATCAGCAAATTGGTGAAAGTACACCTATTAAAAAAAAAATAACAGCCTCCTCCATATCCCCTCTAGCTGTCCTGTCCATCACCAAGATAGGTGCGTTTTCTGCCATTTTAGGTAGAAGTAATGTTCAACCAATTTGCTTCTAATTTAGACAAAGTAGTAGGAAAGTTTATCAAACAAACTCTACATATGAGCTCTATCTATTTTACAATACGTGTAATATGTATTCACAAAATGTCCATTTTCTATATGTGTGAACTTCACATCTTTTTTTTTTTTAGTAAGTTTTAGTGCATGATGAGGTGGTGTTTACCTATAGGATCCACCATCTCTTGGACTGGGCACCATTGATGGTATTTATTGGGCCCCACGTTCTTAAGTAAATCTCAATATTGCTTCAAAAAGGTAGCTATGCATATACAGTTTACAGACAGAATGTTAACATATTAAGCAAGAGTGTGACAACTTATCAGTGCTAAATGTGCCATAAAAAAACCCAGCATGTAAAATTCTTAGCTTTGACAAGTGACAACATATCTGGCAAAATGCATTGTAAACCAAATGTAATTTTTAGCTGCAGTAAATTTTAGACAATCAAAATGATGTTAAAATGTGTGTGTTTCTTACAGTCTAGAGGCTGCTTATTCTGATGGAGGAAAACACTGACAGCATCCTTCATGATCACTGAAAGAACTGTTCTCCTTTCCCCTGCCCCACACTGATCTATCTGATCGGTGCAGTGCAGGGGAGAAAGTCACCAGGACTTGCACGGATGTTGCACATCCTGTGTAGCTGAAAAAACTTCTGCAAGACTAGCCCTTGGACCTCTTTATGAAAAGAAGAACGACACTCCTGATATGTGAGGTGGCATGGATAGGGTCCCAATCAAACAAAGTTGTTGATTAGCCATTGAACCTTTCAGGTCATGTGATCAGTCACATTCCTGGAAGGAATTTCAAGATGTGGTAATGTATACGATGGATGAGTGTACATATATATATATATATATATATAAGTGTTTGTGTGTGTGGAGCTGCATGAGTATATAAGAGAGCTGTTGGTGTATGTAAGAAAGCTGTGTACAAGTATGTAGCAAAACAGTGCGTGTATGTAACAGAGGTGTGAGTGCATACTTCAAAGCTGTAGAAAAGCTATATGTGTTAGAACTGTGTTTGTGTATGGAGGAGAGTTGTGTGTGTATTTCGGAAAATTGCGTGTGTGATAGTAGTAGAGTTGTGTGTATGCAGGAGAGATGTGTGTATGTAGGAAAGAGGGTGGAAACTTATCAATGCTATAGGACCTATGCAAGAACCTAACATGATCAAATTTGACTCATGACAATACAGCTTTAAAAAATGCATTGGCAGCAATTGTACCGATCATCTACTTTCAATGAATTATCAGCAAATTGGTGAAAGTACACCTATTAAAAAAAAAATAACAGCCTCCTCCATATCCCCTCTAGCTGTCCTGTCCATCACCAAGATAGGTGCGTTTTCTGCCATTTTAGGTAGAAGTAATGTTCAACCAATTTGCTTCTAATTTAGACAAAGTAGTAGGAAAGTTTATCAAACAAACTCTACATATGAGCTCTATCTATTTTACAATACGTGTAATATGTATTCACAAAATGTCCATTTTCTATATGTGTGAACTTCACATCTTTTTTTTTTTTAGTAAGTTTTAGTGCATGATGAGGTGGTGTTTACCTATAGGATCCACCATCTCTTGGACTGGGCACCATTGATGGTATTTATTGGGCCCCACGTTCTTAAGTAAATCTCAATATTGCTTCAAAAAGGTAGCTATGCATATACAGTTTACAGACAGAATGTTAACATATTAAGCAAGAGTGTGACAACTTATCAGTGCTAAATGTGCCATAAAAAAACCCAGCATGTAAAATTCTTAGCTTTGACAAGTGACAACATATCTGGCAAAATGCATTGTAAACCAAATGTAATTTTTAGCTGCAGTAAATTTTAGACAATCAAAATGATGTTAAAATGTGTGTGTTTCTTACAGTCTAGAGGCTGCTTATTCTGATGGAGGAAAACACTGACAGCATCCTTCATGATCACTGAAAGAACTGTTCTCCTTTCTCCTGCCCCACACTGATCTATCTGATCGGTGCAGTGCAGGGGAGAAAGTCACCAGGACTTGCACGGATGTTGCGCATCCTGTGTAGCTGAAAAAACTTCTGCAAGACTAGCCCTTGGACCTCTTTATGAAAAGAAGAACGACACTCCTGATATGTGAGGTGGCATGGATAGGGTCCCAATCAAACAAAGTTGTTGATTAGCCATTGAACCTTTCAGGTCATGTGATCAGTCACATTCCTGGAAGGAATTTCAAGATGTGGTAATGTATACGATGGATGAGTGTACATATATATATATATATATATATAAGTGTTTGTGTGTGTGGAGCTGCATGAGTATATAAGAGAGCTGTTGGTGTATGTAAGAAAGCTGTGTACAAGTATGTAGCAAAACAGTGCGTGTATGTAACAGAGGTGTGAGTGCATACTTCAAAGCTGTAGAAAAGCTATATGTGTTAGAACTGTGTTTGTGTATGGAGGAGAGTTGTGTGTGTATTTCGGAAAATTGCGTGTGTGATAGTAGTAGAGTTGTGTGTATGCAGGAGAGATGTGTGTATGTAGGAAAGAGGGTGGAAACTTATCAATGCTATAGGACCTATGCAAGAACCTAACATGATCAAATTTGACTCATGACAATACAGCTTTAAAAAATGCATTGGCAGCAATTGTACCGATCATCTACTTTCAATGAATTATCAGCAAATTGGTGAAAGTACACCTATTAAAAAAAAAATAACAGCCTCCTCCATATCCCCTCTAGCTGTCCTGTCCATCACCAAGATAGGTGCGTTTTCTGCCATTTTAGGTAGAAGTAATGTTCAACCAATTTGCTTCTAATTTAGACAAAGTAGTAGGAAAGTTTATCAAACAAACTCTACATATGAGCTCTATCTATTTTACAATACGTGTAATATGTATTCACAAAATGTCCATTTTCTATATGTGTGAACTTCACATCTTTTTTTTTTTTAGTAAGTTTTAGTGCATGATGAGGTGGTGTTTACCTATAGGATCCACCATCTCTTGGACTGGGCACCATTGATGGTATTTATTGGGCCCCACGTTCTTAAGTAAATCTCAATATTGCTTCAAAAAGGTAGCTATGCATATACAGTTTACAGACAGAATGTTAACATATTAAGCAAGAGTGTGACAACTTATCAGTGCTAAATGTGCCATAAAAAAACCCAGCATGTAAAATTCTTAGCTTTGACAAGTGACAACATATCTGGCAAAATGCATTGTAAACCAAATGTAATTTTTAGCTGCAGTAAATTTTAGACAATCAAAATGATGTTAAAATGTGTGTGTTTCTTACAGTCTAGAGGCTGCTTATTCTGATGGAGGAAAACACTGACAGCATCCTTCATGATCACTGAAAGAACTGTTCTCCTTTCTCCTGCCCCACACTGATCTATCTGATCGGTGCAGTGCAGGGGAGAAAGTCACCAGGACTTGCACGGATGTTGCGCATCCTGTGTAGCTGAAAAAACTTCTGCAAGACTAGCCCTTGGACCTCTTTATGAAAAGAAGAACGACACTCCTGATATGTGAGGTGGCATGGATAGGGTCCCAATCAAACAAAGTTGTTGATTAGCCATTGAACCTTTCAGGTCATGTGATCAGTCACATTCCTGGAAGGAATTTCAAGATGTGGTAATGTATACGATGGATGAGTGTACATATATATATATATATATATATAAGTGTTTGTGTGTGTGGAGCTGCATGAGTATATAAGAGAGCTGTTGGTGTATGTAAGAAAGCTGTGTACAAGTATGTAGCAAAACAGTGCATGTATGTAACAGAGGTGTGAGTGCATACTTCAAAACTGTAGAAAAGCTATATGTGTTAGAACTGTGTTTGTGTATGGAGGAGAGTTGTGTGTGTATTTCGGAAAATTGCGTGTGTGATAGTAGTAGAGTTGTGTGTATGCAGGAGAGATGTGTGTATGTAGGAAAGAGGGTGGAAACTTATCAATGCTATAGGACCTATGCAAGAACCTAACATGATCAAATTTGACTCATGACAATACAGCTTTAAAAAATGCATTGGCAGCAATTGTACCGATCATCTACTTTCAATGAATTATCAGCAAATTGGTGAAAGTACACCTATTAAAAAAAAAATAACAGCCTCCTCCATATCCCCTCTAGCTGTCCTGTCCATCACCAAGATAGGTGCGTTTTCTGCCATTTTAGGTAGAAGTAATGTTCAACCAATTTGCTTCTAATTTAGACAAAGTAGTAGGAAAGTTTATCAAACAAACTCTACATATGAGCTCTATCTATTTTACAATACGTGTAATATGTATTCACAAAATGTCCATTTTCTATATGTGTGAACTTCACATCTTTTTTTTTTTTAGTAAGTTTTAGTGCATGATGAGGTGGTGTTTACCTATAGGATCCACCATCTCTTGGACTGGGCACCATTGATGGTATTTATTGGGCCCCACGTTCTTAAGTAAATCTCAATATTGCTTCAAAAAGGTAGCTATGCATATACAGTTTACAGACAGAATGTTAACATATTAAGCAAGAGTGTGACAACTTATCAGTGCTAAATGTGCCATAAAAAAACCCAGCATGTAAAATTCTTAGCTTTGACAAGTGACAACATATCTGGCAAAATGCATTGTAAACCAAATGTAATTTTTAGCTGCAGTAAATTTTAGACAATCAAAATGATGTTAAAATGTGTGTGTTTCTTACAGTCTAGAGGCTGCTTATTCTGATGGAGGAAAACACTGACAGCATCCTTCATGATCACTGAAAGAACTGTTCTCCTTTCTCCTGCCCCACACTGATCTATCTGATCGGTGCAGTGCAGGGGAGAAAGTCACCAGGACTTGCACGGATGTTGCGCATCCTGTGTAGCTGAAAAAACTTCTGCAAGACTAGCCCTTGGACCTCTTTATGAAAAGAAGAACGACACTCCTGATATGTGAGGTGGCATGGATAGGGTCCCAATCAAACAAAGTTGTTGATTAGCCATTGAACCTTTCAGGTCATGTGATCAGTCACATTCCTGGAAGGAATTTCAAGATGTGGTAATGTATACGATGGATGAGTGTACATATATATATATATATATATATATAAGTGTTTGTGTGTGTGGAGCTGCATGAGTATATAAGAGAGCTGTTGGTGTATGTAAGAAAGCTGTGTACAAGTATGTAGCAAAACAGTGCATGTATGTAACAGAGGTGTGAGTGCATAGTTCAAAGCTGTAGAAAAGCTATATGTGTTAGAACTGTGTTTGTGTATGGAGGAGAGTTGTGTGTGTATTTCGGAAAATTGCGTGTGTGATAGTAGTAGAGTTGTGTGTATGCAGGAGAGATGTGTGTATGTAGGAAAGAGGGTGGAAACTTATCAATGCTATAGGACCTATGCAAGAACCTAACATGATCAAATTTGACTCATGACAATACAGCTTTAAAAAATGCATTGGCAGCAATTGTACCGATCATCTACTTTCAATGAATTATCAGCAAATTGGTGAAAGTACACCTATTAAAAAAAAAATAACAGCCTCCTCCATATCCCCTCTAGCTGTCCTGTCCATCACCAAGATAGGTGCGTTTTCTGCCATTTTAGGTAGAAGTAATGTTCAACCAATTTGCTTCTAATTTAGACAAAGTAGTAGGAAAGTTTATCAAACAAACTCTACATATGAGCTCTATCTATTTTACAATACGTGTAATATGTATTCACAAAATGTCCATTTTCTATATGTGTGAACTTCACATCTTTTTTTTTTTTAGTAAGTTTTAGTGCATGATGAGGTGGTGTTTACCTATAGGATCCACCATCTCTTGGACTGGGCACCATTGATGGTATTTATTGGGCCCCACGTTCTTAAGTAAATCTCAATATTGCTTCAAAAAGGTAGCTATGCATATACAGTTTACAGACAGAATGTTAACATATTAAGCAAGAGTGTGACAACTTATCAGTGCTAAATGTGCCATAAAAAAACCCAGCATGTAAAATTCTTAGCTTTGACAAGTGACAACATATCTGGCAAAATGCATTGTAAACCAAATGTAATTTTTAGCTGCAGTAAATTTTAGACAATCAAAATGATGTTAAAATGTGTGTGTTTCTTACAGTCTAGAGGCTGCTTATTCTGATGGAGGAAAACACTGACAGCATCCTTCATGATCACTGAAAGAACTGTTCTCCTTTCTCCTGCCCCACACTGATCTATCTGATCGGTGCAGTGCAGGGGAGAAAGTCACCAGGACTTGCACGGATGTTGCGCATCCTGTGTAGCTGAAAAAACTTCTGCAAGACTAGCCCTTGGACCTCTTTATGAAAAGAAGAACGACACTCCTGATATGTGAGGTGGCATGGATAGGGTCCCAATCAAACAAAGTTGTTGATTAGCCATTGAACCTTTCAGGTCATGTGATCAGTCACATTCCTGGAAGGAATTTCAAGATGTGGTAATGTATACGATGGATGAGTGTACATATATATATATATATATATATAAGTGTTTGTGTGTGTGGAGCTGCATGAGTATATAAGAGAGCTGTTGGTGTATGTAAGAAAGCTGTGTACAAGTATGTAGCAAAACAGTGCATGTATGTAACAGAGGTGTGAGTGCATAGTTCAAAGCTGTAGAAAAGCTATATGTGTTAGAACTGTGTTTGTGTATGGAGGAGAGTTGTGTGTGTATTTCGGAAAATTGCGTGTGTGATAGTAGTAGAGTTGTGTGTATGCAGGAGAGATGTGTGTATGTAGGAAAGAGGGTGGAAACTTATCAATGCTATAGGACCTATGCAAGAACCTAACATGATCAAATTTGACTCATGACAATACAGCTTTAAAAAATGCATTGGCAGCAATTGTACCGATCATCTACTTTCAATGAATTATCAGCAAATTGGTGAAAGTACACCTATTAAAAAAAAAATAACAGCCTCCTCCATATCCCCTCTAGCTGTCCTGTCCATCACCAAGATAGGTGCGTTTTCTGCCATTTTAGGTAGAAGTAATGTTCAACCAATTTGCTTCTAATTTAGACAAAGTAGTAGGAAAGTTTATCAAACAAACTCTACATATGAGCTCTATCTATTTTACAATACGTGTAATATGTATTCACAAAATGTCCATTTTCTATATGTGTGAACTTCACATCTTTTTTTTTTTTAGTAAGTTTTAGTGCATGATGAGGTGGTGTTTACCTATAGGATCCACCATCTCTTGGACTGGGCACCATTGATGGTATTTATTGGGCCCCACGTTCTTAAGTAAATCTCAATATTGCTTCAAAAAGGTAGCTATGCATATACAGTTTACAGACAGAATGTTAACATATTAAGCAAGAGTGTGACAACTTATCAGTGCTAAATGTGCCATAAAAAAACCCAGCATGTAAAATTCTTAGCTTTGACAAGTGACAACATATCTGGCAAAATGCATTGTAAACCAAATGTAATTTTTAGCTGCAGTAAATTTTAGACAATCAAAATGATGTTAAAATGTGTGTGTTTCTTACAGTCTAGAGGCTGCTTATTCTGATGGAGGAAAACACTGACAGCATCCTTCATGATCACTGAAAGAACTGTTCTCCTTTCTCCTGCCCCACACTGATCTATCTGATCGGTGCAGTGCAGGGGAGAAAGTCACCAGGACTTGCACGGATGTTGCGCATCCTGTGTAGCTGAAAAAACTTCTGCAAGACTAGCCCTTGGACCTCTTTATGAAAAGAAGAACGACACTCCTGATATGTGAGGTGGCATGGATAGGGTCCCAATCAAACAAAGTTGTTGATTAGCCATTGAACCTTTCAGGTCATGTGATCAGTCACATTCCTGGAAGGAATTTCAAGATGTGGTAATGTATACGATGGATGAGTGTACATATATATATATATATATATATATATATAAGTGTTTGTGTGTGTGGAGCTGCATGAGTATATAAGAGAGCTGTTGGTGTATGTAAGAAAGCTGTGTACAAGTATGTAGCAAAACAGTGCATGTATGTAACAGAGGTGTGAGTGCATAGTTCAAAGCTGTAGAAAAGCTATATGTGTTAGAACTGTGTTTGTGTATGGAGGAGAGTTGTGTGTGTATTTCGGAAAATTGCGTGTGTGATAGTAGTAGAGTTGTGTGTATGCAGGAGAGATGTGTGTATGTAGGAAAGAGGGTGGAAACTTATCAATGCTATAGGACCTATGCAAGAACCTAACATGATCAAATTTGACTCATGACAATACAGCTTTAAAAAATGCATTGGCAGCAATTGTACCGATCATCTACTTTCAATGAATTATCAGCAAATTGGTGAAAGTACACCTATTAAAAAAAAAATAACAGCCTCCTCCATATCCCCTCTAGCTGTCCTGTCCATCACCAAGATAGGTGCGTTTTCTGCCATTTTAGGTAGAAGTAATGTTCAACCAATTTGCTTCTAATTTAGACAAAGTAGTAGGAAAGTTTATCAAACAAACTCTACATATGAGCTCTATCTATTTTACAATACGTGTAATATGTATTCACAAAATGTCCATTTTCTATATGTGTGAACTTCACATCTTTTTTTTTTTTAGTAAGTTTTAGTGCATGATGAGGTGGTGTTTACCTATAGGATCCACCATCTCTTGGACTGGGCACCATTGATGGTATTTATTGGGCCCCACGTTCTTAAGTAAATCTCAATATTGCTTCAAAAAGGTAGCTATGCATATACAGTTTACAGACAGAATGTTAACATATTAAGCAAGAGTGTGACAACTTATCAGTGCTAAATGTGCCATAAAAAAACCCAGCATGTAAAATTCTTAGCTTTGACAAGTGA
Organism: Phyllobates terribilis; assembly: GCF_046119375.1. Lineage (NCBI taxonomy): Eukaryota > Metazoa > Chordata > Amphibia > Anura > Dendrobatidae > Phyllobates > Phyllobates terribilis. The sequence continues at coordinate 81,309 of NW_027364157.1, read as the reverse complement.
CAACATATCTGGCAAAATGCATTGTAAACCAAATGTAATTTTTAGCTGCAGTAAATTTTAGACAATCAAAATGATGTTAAAATGTGTGTGTTTCTTACAGTCTAGAGGCTGCTTATTCTGATGGAGGAAAACACTGACAGCATCCTTCATGATCACTGAAAGAACTGTTCTCCTTTCTCCTGCCCCACACTGATCTATCTGATCGGTGCAGTGCAGGGGAGAAAGTCACCAGGACTTGCACGGATGTTGCGCATCCTGTGTAGCTGAAAAAACTTCTGCAAGACTAGCCCTTGGACCTCTTTATGAAAAGAAGAACGACACTCCTGATATGTGAGGTGGCATGGATAGGGTCCCAATCAAACAAAGTTGTTGATTAGCCATTGAACCTTTCAGGTCATGTGATCAGTCACATTCCTGGAAGGAATTTCAAGATGTGGTAATGTATACGATGGATGAGTGTACATATATATATATATATATATATATAAGTGTTTGTGTGTGTGGAGCTGCATGAGTATATAAGAGAGCTGTTGGTGTATGTAAGAAAGCTGTGTACAAGTATGTAGCAAAACAGTGCGTGTATGTAACAGAGGTGTGAGTGCATACTTCAAAGCTGTAGAAAAGCTATATGTGTTAGAACTGTGTTTGTGTATGGAGGAGAGTTGTGTGTGTATTTCGGAAAATTGCGTGTGTGATAGTAGTAGAGTTGTGTGTATGCAGGAGAGATGTGTGTATGTAGGAAAGAGGGTGGAAACTTATCAATGCTATAGGACCTATGCAAGAACCTAACATGATCAAATTTGACTCATGACAATACAGCTTTAAAAAATGCATTGGCAGCAATTGTACCGATCATCTACTTTCAATGAATTATCAGCAAATTGGTGAAAGTACACCTATTAAAAAAAAAATAACAGCCTCCTCCATATCCCCTCTAGCTGTCCTGTCCATCACCAAGATAGGTGCGTTTTCTGCCATTTTAGGTAGAAGTAATGTTCAACCAATTTGCTTCTAATTTAGACAAAGTAGTAGGAAAGTTTATCAAACAAACTCTACATATGAGCTCTATCTATTTTACAATACGTGTAATATGTATTCACAAAATGTCCATTTTCTATATGTGTGAACTTCACATCTTTTTTTTTTTTAGTAAGTTTTAGTGCATGATGAGGTGGTGTTTACCTATAGGATCCACCATCTCTTGGACTGGGCACCATTGATGGTATTTATTGGGCCCCACGTTCTTAAGTAAATCTCAATATTGCTTCAAAAAGGTAGCTATGCATATACAGTTTACAGACAGAATGTTAACATATTAAGCAAGAGTGTGACAACTTATCAGTGCTAAATGTGCCATAAAAAAACCCAGCATGTAAAATTCTTAGCTTTGACAAGTGACAACATATCTGGCAAAATGCATTGTAAACCAAATGTAATTTTTAGCTGCAGTAAATTTTAGACAATCAAAATGATGTTAAAATGTGTGTGTTTCTTACAGTCTAGAGGCTGCTTATTCTGATGGAGGAAAACACTGACAGCATCCTTCATGATCACTGAAAGAACTGTTCTCCTTTCTCCTGCCCCACACTGATCTATCTGATCGGTGCAGTGCAGGGGAGAAAGTCACCAGGACTTGCACGGATGTTGCGCATCCTGTGTAGCTGAAAAAACTTCTGCAAGACTAGCCCTTGGACCTCTTTATGAAAAGAAGAACGACACTCCTGATATGTGAGGTGGCATGGATAGGGTCCCAATCAAACAAAGTTGTTGATTAGCCATTGAACCTTTCAGGTCATGTGATCAGTCACATTCCTGGAAGGAATTTCAAGATGTGGTAATGTATACGATGGATGAGTGTACATATATATATATATATATATATATATATATATATAAGTGTTTGTGTGTGTGGAGCTGCATGAGTATATAAGAGAGCTGTTGGTGTATGTAAGAAAGCTGTGTAGAAGTATGTAGCAAAACAGTGCATGTATGTAACAGAGGTGTGAGTGCATACTTCAAAACTGTAGAAAAGCTATATGTGTTAGAACTGTGTTTGTGTATGGAGGAGAGTTGTGTGTGTATTTCGGAAAATTGCGTGTGTGATAGTAGTAGAGTTGTGTGTATGCAGGAGAGATGTGTGTATGTAGGAAAGAGGGTGGAAACTTATCAATGCTATAGGACCTATGCAAGAACCTAACATGATCAAATTTGACTCATGACAATACAGCTTTAAAAAATGCATTGGCAGCAATTGTACCGATCATCTACTTTCAATGAATTATCAGCAAATTGGTGAAAGTACACCTATTAAAAAAAAAATAACAGCCTCCTCCATATCCCCTCTAGCTGTCCTGTCCATCACCAAGATAGGTGCGTTTTCTGCCATTTTAGGTAGAAGTAATGTTCAACCAATTTGCTTCTAATTTAGACAAAGTAGTAGGAAAGTTTATCAAACAAACTCTACATATGAGCTCTATCTATTTTACAATACGTGTAATATGTATTCACAAAATGTCCATTTTCTATATGTGTGAACTTCACATCTTTTTTTTTTTTAGTAAGTTTTAGTGCATGATGAGGTGGTGTTTACCTATAGGATCCACCATCTCTTGGACTGGGCACCATTGATGGTATTTATTGGGCCCCACGTTCTTAAGTAAATCTCAATATTGCTTCAAAAAGGTAGCTATGCATATACAGTTTACAGACAGAATGTTAACATATTAAGCAAGAGTGTGACAACTTATCAGTGCTAAATGTGCCATAAAAAAACCCAGCATGTAAAATTCTTAGCTTTGACAAGTGACAACATATCTGGCAAAATGCATTGTAAACCAAATGTAATTTTTAGCTGCAGTAAATTTTAGACAATCAAAATGATGTTAAAATGTGTGTGTTTCTTACAGTCTAGAGGCTGCTTATTCTGATGGAGGAAAACACTGACAGCATCCTTCATGATCACTGAAAGAACTGTTCTCCTTTCTCCTGCCCCACACTGATCTATCTGATCGGTGCAGTGCAGGGGAGAAAGTCACCAGGACTTGCACGGATGTTGCGCATCCTGTGTAGCTGAAAAAACTTCTGCAAGACTAGCCCTTGGACCTCTTTATGAAAAGAAGAACGACACTCCTGATATGTGAGGTGGCATGGATAGGGTCCCAATCAAACAAAGTTGTTGATTAGCCATTGAACCTTTCAGGTCATGTGATCAGTCACATTCCTGGAAGGAATTTCAAGATGTGGTAATGTATACGATGGATGAGTGTACATATATATATATATATATATATATAAGTGTTTGTGTGTGTGGAGCTGCATGAGTATATAAGAGAGCTGTTGGTGTATGTAAGAAAGCTGTGTACAAGTATGTAGCAAAACAGTGCATGTATGTAACAGAGGTGTGAGTGCATACTTCAAAGCTGTAGAAAAGCTATATGTGTTAGAACTGTGTTTGTGTATGGAGGAGAGTTGTGTGTGTATTTCGGAAAATTGCGTGTGTGATAGTAGTAGAGTTGTGTGTATGCAGGAGAGATGTGTGTATGTAGGAAAGAGGGTGGAAACTTATCAATGCTATAGGACCTATGCAAGAACCTAACATGATCAAATTTGACTCATGACAATACAGCTTTAAAAAATGCATTGGCAGCAATTGTACCGATCATCTACTTTCAATGAATTATCAGCAAATTGGTGAAAGTACACCTATTAAAAAAAAAATAACAGCCTCCTCCATATCCCCTCTAGCTGTCCTGTCCATCACCAAGATAGGTGCGTTTTCTGCCATTTTAGGTAGAAGTAATGTTCAACCAATTTGCTTCTAATTTAGACAAAGTAGTAGGAAAGTTTATCAAACAAACTCTACATATGAGCTCTATCTATTTTACAATACGTGTAATATGTATTCACAAAATGTCCATTTTCTATATGTGTGAACTTCACATCTTTTTTTTTTTTAGTAAGTTTTAGTGCATGATGAGGTGGTGTTTACCTATAGGATCCACCATCTCTTGGACTGGGCACCATTGATGGTATTTATTGGGCCCCACGTTCTTAAGTAAATCTCAATATTGCTTCAAAAAGGTAGCTATGCATATACAGTTTACAGACAGAATGTTAACATATTAAGCAAGAGTGTGACAACTTATCAGTGCTAAATGTGCCATAAAAAAACCCAGCATGTAAAATTCTTAGCTTTGACAAGTGACAACATATCTGGCAAAATGCATTGTAAACCAAATGTAATTTTTAGCTGCAGTAAATTTTAGACAATCAAAATGATGTTAAAATGTGTGTGTTTCTTACAGTCTAGAGGCTGCTTATTCTGATGGAGGAAAACACTGACAGCATCCTTCATGATCACTGAAAGAACTGTTCTCCTTTCTCCTGCCCCACACTGATCTATCTGATCGGTGCAGTGCAGGGGAGAAAGTCACCAGGACTTGCACGGATGTTGCGCATCCTGTGTAGCTGAAAAAACTTCTGCAAGACTAGCCCTTGGACCTCTTTATGAAAAGAAGAACGACACTCCTGATATGTGAGGTGGCATGGATAGGGTCCCAATCAAACAAAGTTGTTGATTAGCCATTGAACCTTTCAGGTCATGTGATCAGTCACATTCCTGGAAGGAATTTCAAGATGTGGTAATGTATACGATGGATGAGTGTACATATATATATATATATATATATATAAGTGTTTGTGTGTGTGGAGCTGCATGAGTATATAAGAGAGCTGTTGGTGTATGTAAGAAAGCTGTGTAGAAGTATGTAGCAAAACAGTGCATGTATGTAACAGAGGTGTGAGTGCATACTTCAAAACTGTAGAAAAGCTATATGTGTTAGAACTGTGTTTGTGTATGGAGGAGAGTTGTGTGTGTATTTCGGAAAATTGCGTGTGTGATAGTAGTAGAGTTGTGTGTATGCAGGAGAGATGTGTGTATGTAGGAAAGAGGGTGGAAACTTATCAATGCTATAGGACCTATGCAAGAACCTAACATGATCAAATTTGACTCATGACAATACAGCTTTAAAAAATGCATTGGCAGCAATTGTACCGATCATCTACTTTCAATGAATTATCAGCAAATTGGTGAAAGTACACCTATTAAAAAAAAAATAACAGCCTCCTCCATATCCCCTCTAGCTGTCCTGTCCATCACCAAGATAGGTGCGTTTTCTGCCATTTTAGGTAGAAGTAATGTTCAACCAATTTGCTTCTAATTTAGACAAAGTAGTAGGAAAGTTTATCAAACAAACTCTACATATGAGCTCTATCTATTTTACAATACGTGTAATATGTATTCACAAAATGTCCATTTTCTATATGTGTGAACTTCACATCTTTTTTTTTTTTAGTAAGTTTTAGTGCATGATGAGGTGGTGTTTACCTATAGGATCCACCATCTCTTGGACTGGGCACCATTGATGGTATTTATTGGGCCCCACGTTCTTAAGTAAATCTCAATATTGCTTCAAAAAGGTAGCTATGCATATACAGTTTACAGACAGAATGTTAACATATTAAGCAAGAGTGTGACAACTTATCAGTGCTAAATGTGCCATAAAAAAACCCAGCATGTAAAATTCTTAGCTTTGACAAGTGACAACATATCTGGCAAAATGCATTGTAAACCAAATGTAATTTTTAGCTGCAGTAAATTTTAGACAATCAAAATGATGTTAAAATGTGTGTGTTTCTTACAGTCTAGAGGCTGCTTATTCTGATGGAGGAAAACACTGACAGCATCCTTCATGATCACTGAAAGAACTGTTCTCCTTTCTCCTGCCCCACACTGATCTATCTGATCGGTGCAGTGCAGGGGAGAAAGTCACCAGGACTTGCACGGATGTTGCGCATCCTGTGTAGCTGAAAAAACTTCTGCAAGACTAGCCCTTGGACCTCTTTATGAAAAGAAGAACGACACTCCTGATATGTGAGGTGGCATGGATAGGGTCCCAATCAAACAAAGTTGTTGATTAGCCATTGAACCTTTCAGGTCATGTGATCAGTCACATTCCTGGAAGGAATTTCAAGATGTGGTAATGTATACGATGGATGAGTGTACATATATATATATATATATATATATATAAGTGTTTGTGTGTGTGGAGCTGCATGAGTATATAAGAGAGCTGTTGGTGTATGTAAGAAAGCTGTGTACAAGTATGTAGCAAAACAGTGCATGTATGTAACAGAGGTGTGAGTGCATACTTCAAAGCTGTAGAAAAGCTATATGTGTTAGAACTGTGTTTGTGTATGGAGGAGAGTTGTGTGTGTATTTCGGAAAATTGCGTGTGTGATAGTAGTAGAGTTGTGTGTATGCAGGAGAGATGTGTGTATGTAGGAAAGAGGGTGGAAACTTATCAATGCTATAGGACCTATGCAAGAACCTAACATGATCAAATTTGACTCATGACAATACAGCTTTAAAAAATGCATTGGCAGCAATTGTACCGATCATCTACTTTCAATGAATTATCAGCAAATTGGTGAAAGTACACCTATTAAAAAAAAAATAACAGCCTCCTCCATATCCCCTCTAGCTGTCCTGTCCATCACCAAGATAGGTGCGTTTTCTGCCATTTTAGGTAGAAGTAATGTTCAACCAATTTGCTTCTAATTTAGACAAAGTAGTAGGAAAGTTTATCAAACAAACTCTACATATGAGCTCTATCTATTTTACAATACGTGTAATATGTATTCACAAAATGTCCATTTTCTATATGTGTGAACTTCACATCTTTTTTTTTTTTAGTAAGTTTTAGTGCATGATGAGGTGGTGTTTACCTATAGGATCCACCATCTCTTGGACTGGGCACCATTGATGGTATTTATTGGGCCCCACGTTCTTAAGTAAATCTCAATATTGCTTCAAAAAGGTAGCTATGCATATACAGTTTACAGACAGAATGTTAACATATTAAGCAAGAGTGTGACAACTTATCAGTGCTAAATGTGCCATAAAAAAACCCAGCATGTAAAATTCTTAGCTTTGACAAGTGACAACATATCTGGCAAAATGCATTGTAAACCAAATGTAATTTTTAGCTGCAGTAAATTTTAGACAATCAAAATGATGTTAAAATGTGTGTGTTTCTTACAGTCTAGAGGCTGCTTATTCTGATGGAGGAAAACAATGACAGCATCCTTCATGATCACTGAAAGAACTGTTCTCCTTTCTCCTGCCCCACACTGATCTATCTGATCGGTGCAGTGCAGGGGAGAAAGTCACCAGGACTTGCACGGATGTTGCGCATCCTGTGTAGCTGAAAAAACTTCTGCAAGACTAGCCCTTGGACCTCTTTATGAAAAGAAGAACGACACTCCTGATATGTGAGGTGGCATGGATAGGGTCCCAATCAAACAAAGTTGTTGATTAGCCATTGAACCTTTCAGGTCATGTGATCAGTCACATTCCTGGAAGGAATTTCAAGATGTGGTAATGTATACGATGGATGAGTGTACATATATATATATATATATATAAGTGTTTGTGTGTGTGGAGCTGCATGAGTATATAAGAGAGCTGTTGGTGTATGTAAGAAAGCTGTGTACAAGTATGTAGCAAAACAGTGCGTGTATGTAACAGAGGTGTGAGTGCATACTTCAAAGCTGTAGAAAAGCTATATGTGTTAGAACTGTGTTTGTGTATGGAGGAGAGTTGTGTGTGTATTTCGGAAAATTGCGTGTGTGATAGTAGTAGAGTTGTGTGTATGCAGGAGAGATGTGTGTATGTAGGAAAGAGGGTGGAAACTTATCAATGCTATAGGACCTATGCAAGAACCTAACATGATCAAATTTGACTCATGACAATACAGCTTTAAAAAATGCATTGGCAGCAATTGTACCGATCATCTACTTTCAATGAATTATCAGCAAATTGGTGAAAGTACACCTATTAAAAAAAAAATAACAGCCTCCTCCATATCCCCTCTAGCTGTCCTGTCCATCACCAAGATAGGTGCGTTTTCTGCCATTTTAGGTAGAAGTAATGTTCAACCAATTTGCTTCTAATTTAGACAAAGTAGTAGGAAAGTTTATCAAACAAACTCTACATATGAGCTCTATCTATTTTACAATACGTGTAATATGTATTCACAAAATGTCCATTTTCTATATGTGTGAACTTCACATCTTTTTTTTTTTTAGTAAGTTTTAGTGCATGATGAGGTGGTGTTTACCTATAGGATCCACCATCTCTTGGACTGGGCACCATTGATGGTATTTATTGGGCCCCACGTTCTTAAGTAAATCTCAATATTGCTTCAAAAAGGTAGCTATGCATATACAGTTTACAGACAGAATGTTAACATATTAAGCAAGAGTGTGACAACTTATCAGTGCTAAATGTGCCATAAAAAAACCCAGCATGTAAAATTCTTAGCTTTGACAAGTGACAACATATCTGGCAAAATGCATTGTAAACCAAATGTAATTTTTAGCTGCAGTAAATTTTAGACAATCAAAATGATGTTAAAATGTGTGTGTTTCTTACAGTCTAGAGGCTGCTTATTCTGATGGAGGAAAACACTGACAGCATCCTTCATGATCACTGAAAGAACTGTTCTCCTTTCTCCTGCCCCACACTGATCTATCTGATCGGTGCAGTGCAGGGGAGAAAGTCACCAGGACTTGCACGGATGTTGCGCATCCTGTGTAGCTGAAAAAACTTCTGCAAGACTAGCCCTTGGACCTCTTTATGAAAAGAAGAACGACACTCCTGATATGTGAGGTGGCATGGATAGGGTCCCAATCAAACAAAGTTGTTGATTAGCCATTGAACCTTTCAGGTCATGTGATCAGTCACATTCCTGGAAGGAATTTCAAGATGTGGTAATGTATACGATGGATGAGTGTACATATATATATATATATATATATATATATATAAGTGTTTGTGTGTGTGGAGCTGCATGAGTATATAAGAGAGCTGTTGGTGTATGTAAGAAAGCTGTGTAGAAGTATGTAGCAAAACAGTGCATGTATGTAACAGAGGTGTGAGTGCATACTTCAAAACTGTAGAAAAGCTATATGTGTTAGAACTGTGTTTGTGTATGGAGGAGAGTTGTGTGTGTATTTCGGAAAATTGCGTGTGTGATAGTAGTAGAGTTGTGTGTATGCAGGAGAGATGTGTGTATGTAGGAAAGAGGGTGGAAACTTATCAATGCTATAGGACCTATGCAAGAACCTAACATGATCAAATTTGACTCATGACAATACAGCTTTAAAAAATGCATTGGCAGCAATTGTACCGATCATCTACTTTCAATGAATTATCAGCAAATTGGTGAAAGTACACCTATTAAAAAAAAAATAACAGCCTCCTCCATATCCCCTCTAGCTGTCCTGTCCATCACCAAGATAGGTGCGTTTTCTGCCATTTTAGGTAGAAGTAATGTTCAACCAATTTGCTTCTAATTTAGACAAAGTAGTAGGAAAGTTTATCAAACAAACTCTACATATGAGCTCTATCTATTTTACAATACGTGTAATATGTATTCACAAAATGTCCATTTTCTATATGTGTGAACTTCACATCTTTTTTTTTTTTAGTAAGTTTTAGTGCATGATGAGGTGGTGTTTACCTATAGGATCCACCATCTCTTGGACTGGGCACCATTGATGGTATTTATTGGGCCCCACGTTCTTAAGTAAATCTCAATATTGCTTCAAAAAGGTAGCTATGCATATACAGTTTACAGACAGAATGTTAACATATTAAGCAAGAGTGTGACAACTTATCAGTGCTAAATGTGCCATAAAAAAACCCAGCATGTAAAATTCTTAGCTTTGACAAGTGACAACATATCTGGCAAAATGCATTGTAAACCAAATGTAATTTTTAGCTGCAGTAAATTTTAAACAATCAAAATGATGTTAAAATGTGTGTGTTTCTTACAGTCTAGAGGCTGCTTATTCTGATGGAGGAAAACACTGACAGCATCCTTCATGATCACTGAAAGAACTGTTCTCCTTTCTCCTGCCCCACACTGATCTATCTGATCGGTGCAGTGCAGGGGAGAAAGTCACCAGGACTTGCACGGATGTTGCGCATCCTGTGTAGCTGAAAAAACTTCTGCAAGACTAGCCCTTGGACCTCTTTATGAAAAGAAGAACGACACTCCTGATATGTGAGGTGGCATGGATAGGGTCCCAATCAAACAAAGTTGTTGATTAGCCATTGAACCTTTCAGGTCATGTGATCAGTCACATTCCTGGAAGGAATTTCAAGATGTGGTAATGTATACGATGGATGAGTGTACATATATATATATATATATATATATATATATATATATAAGTGTTTGTGTGTGTGGAGCTGCATGAGTATATAAGAGAGCTGTTGGTGTATGTAAGAAAGCTGTGTAGAAGTATGTAGCAAAACAGTGCATGTATGTAACAGAGGTGTGAGTGCATACTTCAAAACTGTAGAAAAGCTATATGTGTTAGAACTGTGTTTGTGTATGGAGGAGAGTTGTGTGTGTATTTCGGAAAATTGCGTGTGTGATAGTAGTAGAGTTGTGTGTATGCAGGAGAGATGTGTGTATGTAGGAAAGAGGGTGGAAACTTATCAATGCTATAGGACCTATGCAAGAACCTAACATGATCAAATTTGACTCATGACAATACAGCTTTAAAAAATGCATTGGCAGCAATTGTACCGATCATCTACTTTCAATGAATTATCAGCAAATTGGTGAAAGTACACCTATTAAAAAAAAAATAACAGCCTCCTCCATATCCCCTCTAGCTGTCCTGTCCATCACCAAGATAGGTGCGTTTTCTGCCATTTTAGGTAGAAGTAATGTTCAACCAATTTGCTTCTAATTTAGACAAAGTAGTAGGAAAGTTTATCAAACAAACTCTACATATGAGCTCTATCTATTTTACAATACGTGTAATATGTATTCACAAAATGTCCATTTTCTATATGTGTGAACTTCACATCTTTTTTTTTTTTAGTAAGTTTTAGTGCATGATGAGGTGGTGTTTACCTATAGGATCCACCATCTCTTGGACTGGGCACCATTGATGGTATTTATTGGGCCCCACGTTCTTAAGTAAATCTCAATATTGCTTCAAAAAGGTAGCTATGCATATACAGTTTACAGACAGAATGTTAACATATTAAGCAAGAGTGTGACAACTTATCAGTGCTAAATGTGCCATAAAAAAACCCAGCATGTAAAATTCTTAGCTTTGACAAGTGACAACATATCTGGCAAAATGCATTGTAAACCAAATGTAATTTTTAGCTGCAGTAAATTTTAGACAATCAAAATGATGTTAAAATGTGTGTGTTTCTTACAGTCTAGAGGCTGCTTATTCTGATGGAGGAAAACACTGACAGCATCCTTCATGATCACTGAAAGAACTGTTCTCCTTTCTCCTGCCCCACACTGATCTATCTGATCGGTGCAGTGCAGGGGAGAAAGTCACCAGGACTTGCACGGATGTTGCGCATCCTGTGTAGCTGAAAAAACTTCTGCAAGACTAGCCCTTGGACCTCTTTATGAAAAGAAGAACGACACTCCTGATATGTGAGGTGGCATGGATAGGGTCCCAATCAAACAAAGTTGTTGATTAGCCATTGAACCTTTCAGGTCATGTGATCAGTCACATTCCTGGAAGGAATTTCAAGATGTGGTAATGTATACGATGGATGAGTGTACATATATATATATATATATATAAGTGTTTGTGTGTGTGGAGCTGCATGAGTATATAAGAGAGCTGTTGGTGTATGTAAGAAAGCTGTGTACAAGTATGTAGCAAAACAGTGCGTGTATGTAACAGAGGTGTGAGTGCATACTTCAAAGCTGTAGAAAAGCTATATGTGTTAGAACTGTGTTTGTGTATGGAGGAGAGTTGTGTGTGTATTTCGGAAAATTGCGTGTGTGATAGTAGTAGAGTTGTGTGTATGCAGGAGAGATGTGTGTATGTAGGAAAGAGGGTGGAAACTTATCAATGCTATAGGACCTATGCAAGAACCTAACATGATCAAATTTGACTCATGACAATACAGCTTTAAAAAATGCATTGGCAGCAATTGTACCGATCATCTACTTTCAATGAATTATCAGCAAATTGGTGAAAGTACACCTATTAAAAAAAAAATAACAGCCTCCTCCATATCCCCTCTAGCTGTCCTGTCCATCACCAAGATAGCTGCGTTTTCTGCCATTTTAGGTAGAAGTAATGTTCAACCAATTTGCTTCTAATTTAGACAAAGTAGTAGGAAAGTTTATCAAACAAACTCTACATATGAGCTCTATCTATTTTACAATACGTGTAATATGTATTCACAAAATGTCCATTTTCTATATGTGTGAACTTCACATCTTTTTTTTTTTTAGTAAGTTTTAGTGCATGATGAGGTGGTGTTTACCTATAGGATCCACCATCTCTTGGACTGGGCACCATTGATGGTATTTATTGGGCCCCACGTTCTTAAGTAAATCTCAATATTGCTTCAAAAAGGTAGCTATGCATATACAGTTTACAGACAGAATGTTAACATATTAAGCAAGAGTGTGACAACTTATCAGTGCTAAATGTGCCATAAAAAAACCCAGCATGTAAAATTCTTAGCTTTGACAAGTGACAACATATCTGGCAAAATGCATTGTAAACCAAATGTAATTTTTAGCTGCAGTAAATTTTAGACAATCAAAATGATGTTAAAATGTGTGTGTTTCTTAGAGTCTAGAGGCTGCTTATTCTGATGGAGGAAAACACTGACAGCATCCTTCATGATCACTGAAAGAACTGTTCTCCTTTCTCCTGCCCCACACTGATCTATCTGATCGGTGCAGTGCAGGGGAGAAAGTCACCAGGACTTGCACGGATGTTGCGCATCCTGTGTAGTTGAAAAAACTTCTGCAAGACTAGCCCTTGGACCTCTTTATGAAAAGAAGAACGACACTCCTGATATGTGAGGTGGCATGGATAGGGTCCCAATCAAACAAAGTTGTTGATTAGCCATTGAACCTTTCAGGTCATGTGATCAGTCACATTCCTGGAAGGAATTTCAAGATGTGGTAATGTATACGATGGATGAGTGTACATATATATATATATATATAAGTGTTTGTGTGTGTGGAGCTGCATGAGTATATAAGAGAGCTGTTGGTGTATGTAAGAAAGCTGTGTACAAGTATGTAGCAAAACAGTGCATGTATGTAACAGAGGTGTGAGTGCATACTTCAAAGCTGTAGAAAAGCTATATGTGTTAGAACTGTGTTTGTGTATGGAGGAGAGTTGTGTGTGTATTTCGGAAAATTGCGTGTGTGATAGTAGTAGAGTTGTGTGTATGCAGGAGAGATGTGTGTATGTAGGAAAGAGGGTGGAAACTTATCAATGCTATAGGACCTATGCAAGAACCTAACATGATCAAATTTGACTCATGACAATACAGCTTTAAAAAATGCATTGGCAGCAATTGTACCGATCATCTACTTTCAATGAATTATCAGCAAATTGGTGAAAGTACACCTATTAAAAAAAAAATAACAGCCTCCTCCATATCCCCTCTAGCTGTCCTGTCCATCACCAAGATAGGTGCGTTTTCTGCCATTTTAGGTAGAAGTAATGTTCAACCAATTTGCTTCTAATTTAGACAAAGTAGTAGGAAAGTTTATCAAACAAACTCTACATATGAGCTCTATCTATTTTACAATACGTGTAATATGTATTCACAAAATGTCCATTTTCTATATGTGTGAACTTCACATCTTTTTTTTTTTTAGTAAGTTTTAGTGCATGATGAGGTGGTGTTTACCTATAGGATCCACCATCTCTTGGACTGGGCACCATTGATGGTATTTATTGGGCCCCACGTTCTTAAGTAAATCTCAATATTGCTTCAAAAAGGTAGCTATGCATATACAGTTTACAGACAGAATGTTAACATATTAAGCAAGAGTGTGACAACTTATCAGTGCTAAATGTGCCATAAAAAAACCCAGCATGTAAAATTCTTAGCTTTGACAAGTGACAACATATCTGGCAAAATGCATTGTAAACCAAATGTAATTTTTAGCTGCAGTAAATTTTAGACAATCAAAATGATGTTAAAATGTGTGTGTTTCTTACAGTCTAGAGGCTGCTTATTCTGATGGAGGAAAACACTGACAGCATCCTTCATGATCACTGAAAGAACTGTTCTCCTTTCTCCTGCCCCACACTGATCTATCTGATCGGTGCAGTGCAGGGGAGAAAGTCACCAGGACTTGCACGGATGTTGCGCATCCTGTGTAGCTGAAAAAACTTCTGCAAGACTAGCCCTTGGACCTCTTTATGAAAAGAAGAACGACACTCCTGATATGTGAGGTGGCATGGATAGGGTCCCAATCAAACAAAGTTGTTGATTAGCCATTGAACCTTTCAGGTCATGTGATCAGTCACATTCCTGGAAGGAATTTCAAGATGTGGTAATGTATACGATGGATGAGTGTACATATATATATATATATATAAGTGTTTGTGTGTGTGGAGCTGCATGAGTATATAAGAGAGCTGTTGGTGTATGTAAGAAAGCTGTGTACAAGTATGTAGCAAAACAGTGCGTGTATGTAACAGAGGTGTGAGTGCATACTTCAAAGCTGTAGAAAAGCTATATGTGTTAGAACTGTGTTTGTGTATGGAGGAGAGTTGTGTGTGTATTTCGGAAAATTGCGTGTGTGATAGTAGTAGAGTTGTGTGTATGCAGGAGAGATGTGTGTATGTAGGAAAGAGGGTGGAAACTTATCAATGCTATAGGACCTATGCAAGAACCTAACATGATGAAATTTGACTCATGACAATACAGCTTTAAAAAATGCATTGGCAGCAATTGTACCGATCATCTACTTTCAATGAATTATCAGCAAATTGGTGAAAGTACACCTATTAAAAAAAAAATAACAGCCTCCTCCATATCCCCTCTAGCTGTCCTGTCCATCACCAAGATAGGTGCGTTTTCTGCCATTTTAGGTAGAAGTAATGTTCAACCAATTTGCTTCTAATTTAGACAAAGTAGTAGGAAAGTTTATCAAACAAACTCTACATATGAGCTCTATCTATTTTACAATACGTGTAATATGTATTCACAAAATGTCCATTTTCTATATGTGTGAACTTCACATCTTTTTTTTTTTTAGTAAGTTTTAGTGCATGATGAGGTGGTGTTTACCTATAGGATCCACCATCTCTTGGACTGGGCACCATTGATGGTATTTATTGGGCCCCACGTTCTTAAGTAAATCTCAATATTGCTTCAAAAAGGTAGCTATGCATATACAGTTTACAGACAGAATGTTAACATATTAAGCAAGAGTGTGACAACTTATCAGTGCTAAATGTGCCATAAAAAAACCCAGCATGTAAAATTCTTAGCTTTGACAAGTGACAACATATCTGGCAAAATGCATTGTAAACCAAATGTAATTTTTAGCTGCAGTAAATTTTAGACAATCAAAATGATGTTAAAATGTGTGTGTTTCTTACAGTCTAGAGGCTGCTTATTCTGATGGAGGAAAACAATGACAGCATCCTTCATGATCACTGAAAGAACTGTTCTCCTTTCTCCTGCCCCACACTGATCTATCTGATCGGTGCAGTGCAGGGGAGAAAGTCACCAGGACTTGCACGGATGTTGCGCATCCTGTGTAGCTGAAAAAACTTCTGCAAGACTAGCCCTTGGACCTCTTTATGAAAAGAAGAACGACACTCCTGATATGTGAGGTGGCATGGATAGGGTCCCAATCAAACAAAGTTGTTGATTAGCCATTGAACCTTTCAGGTCATGTGATCAGTCACATTCCTGGAAGGAATTTCAAGATGTGGTAATGTATACGATGGATGAGTGTACATATATATATATATATATATAAGTGTTTGTGTGTGTGGAGCTGCATGAGTATATAAGAGAGCTGTTGGTGTATGTAAGAAAGCTGTGTACAAGTATGTAGCAAAACAGTGCGTGTATGTAACAGAGGTGTGAGTGCATACTTCAAAGCTGTAGAAAAGCTATATGTGTTAGAACTGTGTTTGTGTATGGAGGAGAGTTGTGTGTGTATTTCGGAAAATTGCGTGTGTGATAGTAGTAGAGTTGTGTGTATGCAGGAGAGATGTGTGTATGTAGGAAAGAGGGTGGAAACTTATCAATGCTATAGGACCTATGCAAGAACCTAACATGATCAAATTTGACTCATGACAATACAGCTTTAAAAAATGCATTGGCAGCAATTGTACCGATCATCTACTTTCAATGAATTATCAGCAAATTGGTGAAAGTACACCTATTAAAAAAAAAATAACAGCCTCCTCCATATCCCCTCTAGCTGTCCTGTCCATCACCAAGATAGGTGCGTTTTCTGCCATTTTAGGTAGAAGTAATGTTCAACCAATTTGCTTCTAATTTAGACAAAGTAGTAGGAAAGTTTATCAAACAAACTCTACATATGAGCTCTATCTATTTTACAATACGTGTAATATGTATTCACAAAATGTCCATTTTCTATATGTGTGAACTTCACATCTTTTTTTTTTTTAGTAAGTTTTAGTGCATGATGAGGTGGTGTTTACCTATAGGATCCACCATCTCTTGGACTGGGCACCATTGATGGTATTTATTGGGCCCCACGTTCTTAAGTAAATCTCAATATTGCTTCAAAAAGGTAGCTATGCATATACAGTTTACAGACAGAATGTTAACATATTAAGCAAGAGTGTGACAACTTATCAGTGCTAAATGTGCCATAAAAAAACCCAGCATGTAAAATTCTTAGCTTTGACAAGTGACAACATATCTGGCAAAATGCATTGTAAACCAAATGTAATTTTTAGCTGCAGTAAATTTTAGACAATCAAAATGATGTTAAAATGTGTGTGTTTCTTAGAGTCTAGAGGCTGCTTATTCTGATGGAGGAAAACACTGACAGCATCCTTCATGATCACTGAAAGAACTGTTCTCCTTTCTCCTGCCCCACACTGATCTATCTGATCGGTGCAGTGCAGGGGAGAAAGTCACCAGGACTTGCACGGATGTTGCGCATCCTGTGTAGTTGAAAAAACTTCTGCAAGACTAGCCCTTGGACCTCTTTATGAAAAGAAGAACGACACTCCTGATATGTGAGGTGGCATGGATAGGGTCCCAATCAAACAAAGTTGTTGATTAGCCATTGAACCTTTCAGGTCATGTGATCAGTCACATTCCTGGAAGGAATTTCAAGATGTGGTAATGTATACGATGGATGAGTGTACATATATATATATATATATAAGTGTTTGTGTGTGTGGAGCTGCATGAGTATATAAGAGAGCTGTTGGTGTATGTAAGAAAGCTGTGTACAAGTATGTAGCAAAACAGTGCATGTATGTAACAGAGGTGTGAGTGCATACTTCAAAGCTGTAGAAAAGCTATATGTGTTAGAACTGTGTTTGTGTATGGAGGAGAGTTGTGTGTGTATTTCGGAAAATTGCGTGTGTGATAGTAGTAGAGTTGTGTGTATGCAGGAGAGATGTGTGTATGTAGGAAAGAGGGTGGAAACTTATCAATGCTATAGGACCTATGCAAGAACCTAACATGATCAAATTTGACTCATGACAATACAGCTTTAAAAAATGCATTGGCAGCAATTGTACCGATCATCTACTTTCAATGAATTATCAGCAAATTGGTGAAAGTACACCTATTAAAAAAAAAATAACAGCCTCCTCCATATCCCCTCTAGCTGTCCTGTCCATCACCAAGATAGGTGCGTTTTCTGCCATTTTAGGTAGAAGTAATGTTCAACCAATTTGCTTCTAATTTAGACAAAGTAGTAGGAAAGTTTATCAAACAAACTCTACATATGAGCTCTATCTATTTTACAATACGTGTAATATGTATTCACAAAATGTCCATTTTCTATATGTGTGAACTTCACATCTTTTTTTTTTTTAGTAAGTTTTAGTGCATGATGAGGTGGTGTTTACCTATAGGATCCACCATCTCTTGGACTGGGCACCATTGATGGTATTTATTGGGCCCCACGTTCTTAAGTAAATCTCAATATTGCTTCAAAAAGGTAGCTATGCATATACAGTTTACAGACAGAATGTTAACATATTAAGCAAGAGTGTGACAACTTATCAGTGCTAAATGTGCCATAAAAAAACCCAGCATGTAAAATTCTTAGCTTTGACAAGTGACAACATATCTGGCAAAATGCATTGTAAACCAAATGTAATTTTTAGCTGCAGTAAATTTTAGACAATCAAAATGATGTTAAAATGTGTGTGTTTCTTACAGTCTAGAGGCTGCTTATTCTGATGGAGGAAAACACTGACAGCATCCTTCATGATCACTGAAAGAACTGTTCTCCTTTCTCCTGCCCCACACTGATCTATCTGATCGGTGCAGTGCAGGGGAGAAAGTCACCAGGACTTGCACGGATGTTGCGCATCCTGTGTAGCTGAAAAAACTTCTGCAAGACTAGCCCTTGGACCTCTTTATGAAAAGAAGAACGACACTCCTGATATGTGAGGTGGCATGGATAGGGTCCCAATCAAACAAAGTTGTTGATTAGCCATTGAACCTTTCAGGTCATGTGATCAGTCACATTCCTGGAAGGAATTTCAAGATGTGGTAATGTATACGATGGATGAGTGTACATATATATATATATATATATAAGTGTTTGTGTGTGTGGAGCTGCATGAGTATATAAGAGAGCTGTTGGTGTATGTAAGAAAGCTGTGTACAAGTATGTAGCAAAACAGTGCGTGTATGTAACAGAGGTGTGAGTGCATACTTCAAAGCTGTAGAAAAGCTATATGTGTTAGAACTGTGTTTGTGTATGGAGGAGAGTTGTGTGTGTATTTCGGAAAATTGCGTGTGTGATAGTAGTAGAGTTGTGTGTATGCAGGAGAGATGTGTGTATGTAGGAAAGAGGGTGGAAACTTATCAATGCTATAGGACCTATGCAAGAACCTAACATGATCAAATTTGACTCATGACAATACAGCTTTAAAAAATGCATTGGCAGCAATTGTACCGATCATCTACTTTCAATGAATTATCAGCAAATTGGTGAAAGTACACCTATTAAAAAAAAAATAACAGCCTCCTCCATATCCCCTCTAGCTGTCCTGTCCATCACCAAGATAGGTGCGTTTTCTGCCATTTTAGGTAGAAGTAATGTTCAACCAATTTGCTTCTAATTTAGACAAAGTAGTAGGAAAGTTTATCAAACAAACTCTACATATGAGCTCTATCTATTTTACAATACGTGTAATATGTATTCACAAAATGTCCATTTTCTATATGTGTGAACTTCACATCTTTTTTTTTTTTAGTAAGTTTTAGTGCATGATGAGGTGGTGTTTACCTATAGGATCCACCATCTCTTGGACTGGGCACCATTGATGGTATTTATTGGGCCCCACGTTCTTAAGTAAATCTCAATATTGCTTCAAAAAGGTAGCTATGCATATACAGTTTACAGACAGAATGTTAACATATTAAGCAAGAGTGTGACAACTTATCAGTGCTAAATGTGCCATAAAAAAACCCAGCATGTAAAATTCTTAGCTTTGACAAGTGACAACATATCTGGCAAAATGCATTGTAAACCAAATGTAATTTTTAGCTGCAGTAAATTTTAGACAATCAAAATGATGTTAAAATGTGTGTGTTTCTTACAGTCTAGAGACTGCTTATTCTGATGGAGGAAAACACTGACAGCATCCTTCATGATCACTGAAAGAACTGTTCTCATTTCTCCTGCCCCACACTGATCTATCTGATCGGTGCAGTGCAGGGGAGAAAGTCACCAGGACTTGCACGGATGTTGCGCATCCTGTGTAGCTGAAAAAACTTCTGCAAGACTAGCCCTTGGACCTCTTTATGAAAAGAAGAACGACACTCCTGATATGTGAGGTGGCATGGATAGGGTCCCAATCAAACAAAGTTGTTGATTAGCCATTGAACCTTTCAGGTCATGTGATCAGTCACATTCCTGGAAGGAATTTCAAGATGTGGTAATGTATACGATGGATGAGTGTACATATATATATATATATATATATATATAAGTGTTTGTGTGTGTGGAGCTGCATGAGTATATAAGAGAGCTGTTGGTGTATGTAAGAAAGCTGTGTACAAGTATGTAGCAAAACAGTGCATGTATGTAACAGAGGTGTGAGTGCATACTTCAAAGCTGTAGAAAAGCTATATGTGTTAGAACTGTGTTTGTGTATGGAGGAGAGTTGTGTGTGTATTTCGGAAAATTGCTTGTGTGATAGTAGTAGAGTTGTGTGTATGCAGGAGAGATGTGTGTATGTAGGAAAGAGGGTGGAAACTTATCAATGCTATAGGACCTATGCAAGAACCTAACATGATCAAATTTGACTCATGACAATACAGCTTTAAAAAATGCATTGGCAGCAATTGTACCGATCATCTACTTTCAATGAATTATCAGCAAATTGGTGAAAGTACACCTATTAAAAAAAAAAAATAACAGCCTCCTCCATATCCCCTCTAGCTGTCCTGTCCATCACCAAGATAGGTGCGTTTTCTGCCATTTTAGGTAGAAGTAATGTTCAACCAATTTGCTTCTAATTTAGACAAAGTAGTAGGAAAGTTTATCAAACAAACTCTACATATGAGCTCTATCTATTTTACAATACGTGTAATATGTATTCACAAAATGTCCATTTTCTATATGTGTGAACTTCACATCTTTTTTTTTTTTAGTAAGTTTTAGTGCATGATGAGGTGGTGTTTACCTATAGGATCCACCATCTCTTGGACTGGGCACCATTGATGGTATTTATTGGGCCCCACGTTCTTAAGTAAATCTCAATATTGCTTCAAAAAGGTAGCTATGCATATACAGTTTACAGACAGAATGTTAACATATTAAGCAAGAGTGTGACAACTTATCAGTGCTAAATGTGCCATAAAAAAACCCAGCATGTAAAATTCTTAGCTTTGACAAGTGACAACATATCTGGCAAAATGCATTGTAAACCAAATGTAATTTTTAGCTGCAGTAAATTTTAGACAATCAAAATGATGTTAAAATGTGTGTGTTTCTTACAGTCTAGAGACTGCTTATTCTGATGGAGGAAAACACTGACAGCATCCTTCATGATCACTGAAAGAACTGTTCTCATTTCTCCTGCCCCACACTGATCTATCTGATCGGTGCAGTGCAGGGGAGAAAGTCACCAGGACTTGCACGGATGTTGCGCATCCTGTGTAGCTGAAAAAACTTCTGCAAGACTAGCCCTTGGACCTCTTTATGAAAAGAAGAACGACACTCCTGATATGTGAGGTGGCATGGATAGGGTCCCAATCAAACAAAGTTGTTGATTAGCCATTGAACCTTTCAGGTCATGTGATCAGTCACATTCCTGGAAGGAATTTCAAGATGTGGTAATGTATACGATGGATGAGTGTACATATATATATATATATATATATATAAGTGTTTGTGTGTGTGGAGCTGCATGAGTATATAAGAGAGCTGTTGGTGTATGTAAGAAAGCTGTGTACAAGTATGTAGCAAAACAGTGCATGTATGTAACAGAGGTGTGAGTGCATACTTCAAAGCTGTAGAAAAGCTATATGTGTTAGAACTGTGTTTGTGTATGGAGGAGAGTTGTGTGTGTATTTCGGAAAATTGCTTGTGTGATAGTAGTAGAGTTGTGTGTATGCAGGAGAGATGTGTGTATGTAGGAAAGAGGGTGGAAACTTATCAATGCTATAGGACCTATGCAAGAACCTAACATGATCAAATTTGACTCATGACAATACAGCTTTAAAAAATGCATTGGCAGCAATTGTACCGATCATCTACTTTCAATGAATTATCAGCAAATTGGTGAAAGTACACCTATTAAAAAAAAAAAATAACAGCCTCCTCCATATCCCCTCTAGCTGTCCTGTCCATCACCAAGATAGGTGCGTTTTCTGCCATTTTAGGTAGAAGTAATGTTCAACCAATTTGCTTCTAATTTAGACAAAGTAGTAGGAAAGTTTATCAAACAAACTCTACATATGAGCTCTATCTATTTTACAATACGTGTAATATGTATTCACAAAATGTCCATTTTCTATATGTGTGAACTTCACATCTTTTTTTTTTTTAGTAAGTTTTAGTGCATGATGAGGTGGTGTTTACCTATAGGATCCACCATCTCTTGGACTGGGCACCATTGATGGTATTTATTGGGCCCCACGTTCTTAAGTAAATCTCAATATTGCTTCAAAAAGGTAGCTATGCATATACAGTTTACAGACAGAATGTTAACATATTAAGCAAGAGTGTGACAACTTATCAGTGCTAAATGTGCCATAAAAAAACCCAGCATGTAAAATTCTTAGCTTTGACAAGTGACAACATATCTGGCAAAATGCATTGTAAACCAAATGTAATTTTTAGCTGCAGTAAATTTTAGACAATCAAAATGATGTTAAAATGTGTGTGTTTCTTACAGTCTAGAGACTGCTTATTCTGATGGAGGAAAACACTGACAGCATCCTTCATGATCACTGAAAGAACTGTTCTCATTTCTCCTGCCCCACACTGATCTATCTGATCGGTGCAGTGCAGGGGAGAAAGTCACCAGGACTTGCACGGATGTTGCGCATCCTGTGTAGCTGAAAAAACTTCTGCAAGACTAGCCCTTGGACCTCTTTATGAAAAGAAGAACGACACTCCTGATATGTGAGGTGGCATGGATAGGGTCCCAATCAAACAAAGTTGTTGATTAGCCATTGAACCTTTCAGGTCATGTGATCAGTCACATTCCTGGAAGGAATTTCAAGATGTGGTAATGTATACGATGGATGAGTGTACATATATATATATATATATATATATAAGTGTTTGTGTGTGTGGAGCTGCATGAGTATATAAGAGAGCTGTTGGTGTATGTAAGAAAGCTGTGTACAAGTATGTAGCAAAACAGTGCATGTATGTAACAGAGGTGTGAGTGCATACTTCAAAGCTGTAGAAAAGCTATATGTGTTAGAACTGTGTTTGTGTATGGAGGAGAGTTGTGTGTGTATTTCGGAAAATTGCTTGTGTGATAGTAGTAGAGTTGTGTGTATGCAGGAGAGATGTGTGTATGTAGGAAAGAGGGTGGAAACTTATCAATGCTATAGGACCTATGCAAGAACCTAACATGATCAAATTTGACTCATGACAATACAGCTTTAAAAAATGCATTGGCAGCAATTGTACCGATCATCTACTTTCAATGAATTATCAGCAAATTGGTGAAAGTACACCTATTAAAAAAAAAAAATAACAGCCTCCTCCATATCCCCTCTAGCTGTCCTGTCCATCACCAAGATAGGTGCGTTTTCTGCCATTTTAGGTAGAAGTAATGTTCAACCAATTTGCTTCTAATTTAGACAAAGTAGTAGGAAAGTTTATCAAACAAACTCTACATATGAGCTCTATCTATTTTACAATACGTGTAATATGTATTCACAAAATGTCCATTTTCTATATGTGTGAACTTCACATCTTTTTTTTTTTTAGTAAGTTTTAGTGCATGATGAGGTGGTGTTTACCTATAGGATCCACCATCTCTTGGACTGGGCACCATTGATGGTATTTATTGGGCCCCACGTTCTTAAGTAAATCTCAATATTGCTTCAAAAAGGTAGCTATGCATATACAGTTTACAGACAGAATGTTAACATATTAAGCAAGAGTGTGACAACTTATCAGTGCTAAATGTGCCATAAAAAAACCCAGCATGTAAAATTCTTAGCTTTGACAAGTGACAACATATCTGGCAAAATGCATTGTAAACCAAATGTAATTTTTAGCTGCAGTAAATTTTAGACAATCAAAATGATGTTAAAATGTGTGTGTTTCTTACAGTCTAGAGGCTGCTTATTCTGATGGAGGAAAACACTGACAGCATCCTTCATGATCACTGAAAGAACTGTTCTCATTTCTCCTGCCCCACACTGATCTATCTGATCGGTGCAGTGCAGGGGAGAAAGTCACCAGGACTTGCACGGATGTTGCGCATCCTGTGTAGCTGAAAAAACTTCTGCAAGACTAGCCCTTGGACCTCTTTATGAAAAGAAGAACGACACTCCTGATATGTGAGGTGGCATGGATAGGGTCCCAATCAAACAAAGTTGTTGATTAGCCATTGAACCTTTCAGGTCATGTGATCAGTCACATTCCTGGAAGGAATTTCAAGATGTGGTAATGTATACGATGGATGAGTGTACATATATATATATATATATATATATAAGTGTTTGTGTGTGTGGAGCTGCATGAGTATATAAGAGAGCTGTTGGTGTATGTAAGAAAGCTGTGTACAAGTATGTAGCAAAACAGTGCATGTATGTAACAGAGGTGTGAGTGCATACTTCAAAGCTGTAGAAAAGCTATATGTGTTAGAACTGTGTTTGTGTATGGAGGAGAGTTGTGTGTGTATTTCGGAAAATTGCTTGTGTGATAGTAGTAGAGTTGTGTGTATGCAGGAGAGATGTGTGTATGTAGGAAAGAGGGTGGAAACTTATCAATGCTATAGGACCTATGCAAGAACCTAACATGATCAAATTTGACTCATGACAATACAGCTTTAAAAAATGCATTGGCAGCAATTGTACCGATCATCTACTTTCAATGAATTATCAGCAAATTGGTGAAAGTACACCTATTAAAAAAAAAAAATAACAGCCTCCTCCATATCCCCTCTAGCTGTCCTGTCCATCACCAAGATAGGTGCGTTTTCTGCCATTTTAGGTAGAAGTAATGTTCAACCAATTTGCTTCTAATTTAGACAAAGTAGTAGGAAAGTTTATCAAACAAACTCTACATATGAGCTCTATCTATTTTACAATACGTGTAATATGTATTCACAAAATGTCCATTTTCTATATGTGTGAACTTCACATCTTTTTTTTTTTTAGTAAGTTTTAGTGCATGATGAGGTGGTGTTTACCTATAGGATCCACCATCTCTTGGACTGGGCACCATTGATGGTATTTATTGGGCCCCACGTTCTTAAGTAAATCTCAATATTGCTTCAAAAAGGTAGCTATGCATATACAGTTTACAGACAGAATGTTAACATATTAAGCAAGAGTGTGACAACTTATCAGTGCTAAATGTGCCATAAAAAAACCCAGCATGTAAAATTCTTAGCTTTGACAAGTGACAACATATCTGGCAAAATGCATTGTAAACCAAATGTAATTTTTAGCTGCAGTAAATTTTAGACAATCAAAATGATGTTAAAATGTGTGTGTTTCTTACAGTCTAGAGGCTGCTTATTCTGATGGAGGAAAACACTGACAGCATCCTTCATGATCACTGAAAGAACTGTTCTCCTTTCTCCTGCCCCACACTGATCTATCTGATCGGTGCAGTGCAGGGGAGAAAGTCACCAGGACTTGCACGGATGTTGCGCATCCTGTGTAGCTGAAAAAACTTCTGCAAGACTAGCCCTTGGACCTCTTTATGAAAAGAAGAACGACACTCCTGATATGTGAGGTGGCATGGATAGGGTCCCAATCAAACAAAGTTGTTGATTAGCCATTGAACCTTTCAGGTCATGTGATCAGTCACATTCCTGGAAGGAATTTCAAGATGTGGTAATGTATACGATGGATGAGTGTACATATATATATATATATATATATAAGTGTTTGTGTGTGTGGAGCTGCATGAGTATATAAGAGAGCTGTTGGTGTATGTAAGAAAGCTGTGTACAAGTATGTAGCAAAACAGTGCGTGTATGTAACAGAGGTGTGAGTGCATACTTCAAAGCTGTAGAAAAGCTATATGTGTTAGAACTGTGTTTGTGTATGGAGGAGAGTTGTGTGTGTATTTCGGAAAATTGCGTGTGTGATAGTAGTAGAGTTGTGTGTATGCAGGAGAGATGTGTGTATGTAGGAAAGAGGGTGGAAACTTATCAATGCTATAGGACCTATGCAAGAACCTAACATGATCAAATTTGACTCATGACAATACAGCTTTAAAAAATGCATTGGCAGCAATTGTACCGATCATCTACTTTCAATGAATTATCAGCAAATTGGTGAAAGTACACCTATTAAAAAAAAAATAACAGCCTCCTCCATATCCCCTCTAGCTGTCCTGTCCATCACCAAGATAGGTGCATTTTCTGCCATTTTAGGTAGAAGTAATGTTCAACCAATTTGCTTCTAATTTAGACAAAGTAGTAGGAAAGTTTATCAAACAAACTCTACATATGAGCTCTATCTATTTTACAATACGTGTAATATGTATTCACAAAATGTCCATTTTCTATATGTGTGAACTTCACATCTTTTTTTTTTTTAGTAAGTTTTAGTGCATGATGAGGTGGTGTTTACCTATAGGATCCACCATCTCTTGGACTGGGCACCATTGATGGTATTTATTGGGCCCCACGTTCTTAAGTAAATCTCAATATTGCTTCAAAAAGGTAGCTATGCATATACAGTTTACAGACAGAATGTTAACATATTAAGCAAGAGTGTGACAACTTATCAGTGCTAAATGTGCCATAAAAAAACCCAGCATGTAAAATTCTTAGCTTTGACAAGTGACAACATATCTGGCAAAATGCATTGTAAACCAAATGTAATTTTTAGCTGCAGTAAATTTTAGACAATCAAAATGATGTTAAAATGTGTGTGTTTCTTACAGTCTAGAGACTGCTTATTCTGATGGAGGAAAACACTGACAGCATCCTTCATGATCACTGAAAGAACTGTTCTCCTTTCTCCTGCCCCACACTGATCTATCTGATCGGTGCAGTGCAGGGGAGAAAGTCACCAGGACTTGCACGGATGTTGCGCATCCTGTGTAGCTGAAAAAACTTCTGCAAGACTAGCCCTTGGACCTCTTTATGAAAAGAAGAACGACACTCCTGATATGTGAGGTGGCATGGATAGGGTCCCAATCAAACAAAGTTGTTGATTAGCCATTGAACCTTTCAGGTCATGTGATCAGTCACATTCCTGGAAGGAATTTCAAGATGTGGTAATGTATACGATGGATGAGTGTACATATATATATATATATATATAAGTGTTTGTGTGTGTGGAGCTGCATGAGTATATAAGAGAGCTGTTGGTGTATGTAAGAAAGCTGTGTACAAGTATGTAGCAAAACAGTGCGTGTATGTAACAGAGGTGTGAGTGCATACTTCAAAGCTGTAGAAAAGCTATATGTGTTAGAACTGTGTTTGTGTATGGAGGAGAGTTGTGTGTGTATTTCGGAAAATTGCGTGTGTGATAGTAGTAGAGTTGTGTGTATGCAGGAGAGATGTGTGTATGTAGGAAAGAGGGTGGAAACTTATCAATGCTATAGGACCTATGCAAGAACCTAACATGATCAAATTTGACTCATGACAATACAGCTTTAAAAAATGCATTGGCAGCAATTGTACCGATCATCTACTTTCAATGAATTATCAGCAAATTGGTGAAAGTACACCTATTAAAAAAAAAATAACAGCCTCCTCCATATCCCCTCTAGCTGTCCTGTCCATCACCAAGATAGGTGCGTTTTCTGCCATTTTAGGTAGAAGTAATGTTCAACCAATTTGCTTCTAATTTAGACAAAGTAGTAGGAAAGTTTATCAAACAAACTCTACATATGAGCTCTATCTATTTTACAATACGTGTAATATGTATTCACAAAATGTCCATTTTCTATATGTGTGAACTTCACATCTTTTTTTTTTTTAGTAAGTTTTAGTGCATGATGAGGTGGTGTTTACCTATAGGATCCACCATCTCTTGGACTGGGCACCATTGATGGTATTTATTGGGCCCCACGTTCTTAAGTAAATCTCAATATTGCTTCAAAAAGGTAGCTATGCATATACAGTTTACAGACAGAATGTTAACATATTAAGCAAGAGTGTGACAACTTATCAGTGCTAAATGTGCCATAAAAAAACCCAGCATGTAAAATTCTTAGCTTTGACAAGTGACAACATATCTGGCAAAATGCATTGTAAACCAAATGTAATTTTTAGCTGCAGTAAATTTTAGACAATCAAAATGATGTTAAAATGTGTGTGTTTCTTACAGTCTAGAGGCTGCTTATTCTGATGGAGGAAAACACTGACAGCATCCTTCATGATCACTGAAAGAACTGTTCTCCTTTCTCCTGCCCCACACTGATCTATCTGATCGGTGCAGTGCAGGGGAGAAAGTCACCAGGACTTGCACGGATGTTGCGCATCCTGTGTAGCTGAAAAAACTTCTGCAAGACTAGCCCTTGGACCTCTTTATGAAAAGAAGAACGACACTCCTGATATGTGAGGTGGCATGGATAGGGTCCCAATCAAACAAAGTTGTTGATTAGCCATTGAACCTTTCAGGTCATGTGATCAGTCACATTCCTGGAAGGAATTTCAAGATGTGGTAATGTATACGATGGATGAGTGTACATATATATATATATATATATATAAGTGTTTGTGTGTGTGGAGCTGCATGAGTATATAAGAGAGCTGTTGGTGTATGTAAGAAAGCTGTGTACAAGTATGTAGCAAAACAGTGCGTGTATGTAACAGAGGTGTGAGTGCATACTTCAAAGCTGTAGAAAAGCTATATGTGTTAGAACTGTGTTTGTGTATGGAGGAGAGTTGTGTGTGTATTTCGGAAAATTGCGTGTGTGATAGTAGTAGAGTTGTGTGTATGCAGGAGAGATGTGTGTATGTAGGAAAGAGGGTGGAAACTTATCAATGCTATAGGACCTATGCAAGAACCTAACATGATCAAATTTGACTCATGACAATACAGCTTTAAAAAATGCATTGGCAGCAATTGTACCGATCATCTACTTTCAATGAATTATCAGCAAATTGGTGAAAGTACACCTATTAAAAAAAAAATAACAGCCTCCTCCATATCCCCTCTAGCTGTCCTGTCCATCACCAAGATAGGTGCGTTTTCTGCCATTTTAGGTAGAAGTAATGTTCAACCAATTTGCTTCTAATTTAGACAAAGTAGTAGGAAAGTTTATCAAACAAACTCTACATATGAGCTCTATCTATTTTACAATACGTGTAATATGTATTCACAAAATGTCCATTTTCTATATGTGTGAACTTCACATCTTTTTTTTTTTTAGTAAGTTTTAGTGCATGATGAGGTGGTGTTTACCTATAGGATCCACCATCTCTTGGACTGGGCACCATTGATGGTATTTATTGGGCCCCACGTTCTTAAGTAAATCTCAATATTGCTTCAAAAAGGTAGCTATGCATATACAGTTTACAGACAGAATGTTAACATATTAAGCAAGAGTGTGACAACTTATCAGTGCTAAATGTGCCATAAAAAAACCCAGCATGTAAAATTCTTAGCTTTGACAAGTGACAACATATCTGGCAAAATGCATTGTAAACCAAATGTAATTTTTAGCTGCAGTAAATTTTAGACAATCAAAATGATGTTAAAATGTGTGTGTTTCTTACAGTCTAGAGACTGCTTATTCTGATGGAGGAAAACACTGACAGCATCCTTCATGATCACTGAAAGAACTGTTCTCCTTTCTCCTGCCCCACACTGATCTATCTGATCGGTGCAGTGCAGGGGAGAAAGTCACCAGGACTTGCACGGATGTTGCGCATCCTGTGTAGCTGAAAAAACTTCTGCAAGACTAGCCCTTGGACCTCTTTATGAAAAGAAGAACGACACTCCTGATATGTGAGGTGGCATGGATAGGGTCCCAATCAAACAAAGTTGTTGATTAGCCATTGAACCTTTCAGGTCATGTGATCAGTCACATTCCTGGAAGGAATTTCAAGATGTGGTAATGTATACGATGGATGAGTGTACATATATATATATATATATATAAGTGTTTGTGTGTGTGGAGCTGCATGAGTATATAAGAGAGCTGTTGGTGTATGTAAGAAAGCTGTGTACAAGTATGTAGCAAAACAGTGCGTGTATGTAACAGAGGTGTGAGTGCATACTTCAAAGCTGTAGAAAAGCTATATGTGTTAGAACTGTGTTTGTGTATGGAGGAGAGTTGTGTGTGTATTTCGGAAAATTGCGTGTGTGATAGTAGTAGAGTTGTGTGTATGCAGGAGAGATGTGTGTATGTAGGAAAGAGGGTGGAAACTTATCAATGCTATAGGACCTATGCAAGAACCTAACATGATCAAATTTGACTCATGACAATACAGCTTTAAAAAATGCATTGGCAGCAATTGTACCGATCATCTACTTTCAATGAATTATCAGCAAATTGGTGAAAGTACACCTATTAAAAAAAAAATAACAGCCTCCTCCATATCCCCTCTAGCTGTCCTGTCCATCACCAAGATAGGTGCGTTTTCTGCCATTTTAGGTAGAAGTAATGTTCAACCAATTTGCTTCTAATTTAGACAAAGTAGTAGGAAAGTTTATCAAACAAACTCTACATATGAGCTCTATCTATTTTACAATACGTGTAATATGTATTCACAAAATGTCCATTTTCTATATGTGTGAACTTCACATCTTTTTTTTTTTTAGTAAGTTTTGGTGCATGATGAGGTGGTGTTTACCTATAGGATCCACCATCTCTTGGACTGGGCACCATTGATGGTATTTATTGGGTCCCACGTTCTTAAGTAAATCTCAATATTGCTTCAAAAAGGTAGCTATGCATATACAGTTTACAGACAGAATGTTAACATATTAAGCAAGAGTGTGACAACTTATCAGTGCTAAATGTGCCATAAAAAAACCCAGCATGTAAAATTCTTAGCTTTGACAAGTGACAACATATCTGGCAAAATGCATTGTAAACCAAATGTAATTTTTAGCTGCAGTAAATTTTAGACAATCAAAATGATGTTAAAATGTGTGTGTTTCTTACAGTCTAGAGGCTGCTTATTCTGATGGAGGAAAACACTGACAGCATCCTTCATGATCACTGAAAGAACTGTTCTCCTTTCTCCTGCCCCACACTGATCTATCTGATCGGTGCAGTGCAGGGGAGAAAGTCACCAGGACTTGCACGGATGTTGCGCATCCTGTGTAGCTGAAAAAACTTCTGCAAGACTAGCCCTTGGACCTCTTTATGAAAAGAAGAACGACACTCCTGATATGTGAGGTGGCATGGATAGGGTCCCAATCAAACAAAGTTGTTGATTAGCCATTGAACCTTTCAGGTCATGTGATCAGTCACATTCCTGGAAGGAATTTCAAGATGTGGTAATGTATACGATGGATGAGTGTACATATATATATATATATATATAAGTGTTTGTGTGTGTGGAGCTGCATGAGTATATAAGAGAGCTGTTGGTGTATGTAAGAAAGCTGTGTACAAGTATGTAGCAAAACAGTGCGTGTATGTAACAGAGGTGTGAGTGCATACTTCAAAGCTGTAGAAAAGCTATATGTGTTAGAACTGTGTTTGTGTATGGAGGAGAGTTGTG
This sequence comes from Phyllobates terribilis, assembly GCF_046119375.1. Lineage (NCBI taxonomy): Eukaryota > Metazoa > Chordata > Amphibia > Anura > Dendrobatidae > Phyllobates > Phyllobates terribilis. The sequence continues at coordinate 49,896 of NW_027364157.1, read as the reverse complement.
TGTGTATTTCGGAAAATTGCGTGTGTGATAGTAGTAGAGTTGTGTGTATGCAGGAGAGATGTGTGTATGTAGGAAAGAGGGTGGAAACTTATCAATGCTATAGGACCTATGCAAGAACCTAACATGATCAAATTTGACTCATGACAATACAGCTTTAAAAAATGCATTGGCAGCAATTGTACCGATCATCTACTTTCAATGAATTATCAGCAAATTGGTGAAAGTACACCTATTAAAAAAAAAATAACAGCCTCCTCCATATCCCCTCTAGCTGTCCTGTCCATCACCAAGATAGGTGCGTTTTCTGCCATTTTAGGTAGAAGTAATGTTCAACCAATTTGCTTCTAATTTAGACAAAGTAGTAGGAAAGTTTATCAAACAAACTCTACATATGAGCTCTATCTATTTTACAATACGTGTAATATGTATTCACAAAATGTCCATTTTCTATATGTGTGAACTTCACATCTTTTTTTTTTTTAGTAAGTTTTGGTGCATGATGAGGTGGTGTTTACCTATAGGATCCACCATCTCTTGGACTGGGCACCATTGATGGTATTTATTGGGTCCCACGTTCTTAAGTAAATCTCAATATTGCTTCAAAAAGGTAGCTATGCATATACAGTTTACAGACAGAATGTTAACATATTAAGCAAGAGTGTGACAACTTATCAGTGCTAAATGTGCCATAAAAAAACCCAGCATGTAAAATTCTTAGCTTTGACAAGTGACAACATATCTGGCAAAATGCATTGTAAACCAAATGTAATTTTTAGCTGCAGTAAATTTTAGACAATCAAAATGATGTTAAAATGTGTGTGTTTCTTACAGTCTAGAGGCTGCTTATTCTGATGGAGGAAAACACTGACAGCATCCTTCATGATCACTGAAAGAACTGTTCTCCTTTCTCCTGCCCCACACTGATCTATCTGATCGGTGCAGTGCAGGGGAGAAAGTCACCAGGACTTGCACAGATGTTGCGCATCCTGTGTAGCTGAAAAAACTTCTGCAAGACTAGCCCTTGGACCTCTTTATGAAAAGAAGAACGACACTCCTGATATGTGAGGTGGCATGGATAGGGTCCCAATCAAACAAAGTTGTTGATTAGCCATTGAACCTTTCAGGTCATGTGATCAGTCACATTCCTGGAAGGAATTTCAAGATGTGGTAATGTATACGATGGATGAGTGTACATATATATATATATATATATAAGTGTTTGTGTGTGTGGAGCTGCATGAGTATATAAGAGAGCTGTTGGTGTATGTAAGAAAGCTGTGTACAAGTATGTAGCAAAACAGTGCGTGTATGTAACAGAGGTGTGAGTGCATACTTCAAAGCTGTAGAAAAGCTATATGTGTTAGAACTGTGTTTGTGTATGGAGGAGAGTTGTGTGTGTATTTCGGAAAATTGCGTGTGTGATAGTAGTAGAGTTGTGTGTATGCAGGAGAGATGTGTGTATGTAGGAAAGAGGGTGGAAACTTATCAATGCTATAGGACCTATGCAAGAACCTAACATGATCAAATTTGACTCATGACAATACAGCTTTAAAAAATGCATTGGCAGCAATTGTACCGATCATCTACTTTCAATGAATTATCAGCAAATTGGTGAAAGTACACCTATTAAAAAAAAAATAACAGCCTCCTCCATATCCCCTCTAGCTGTCCTGTCCATCACCAAGATAGGTGCGTTTTCTGCCATTTTAGGTAGAAGTAATGTTCAACCAATTTGCTTCTAATTTAGACAAAGTAGTAGGAAAGTTTATCAAACAAACTCTACATATGAGCTCTATCTATTTTACAATACGTGTAATATGTATTCACAAAATGTCCATTTTCTATATGTGTGAACTTCACATCTTTTTTTTTTTTAGTAAGTTTTAGTGCATGATGAGGTGGTGTTTACCTATAGGATCCACCATCTCTTGGACTGGGCACCATTGATGGTATTTATTGGGCCCCACGTTCTTAAGTAAATCTCAATATTGCTTCAAAAAGGTAGCTATGCATATACAGTTTACAGACAGAATGTTAACATATTAAGCAAGAGTGTGACAACTTATCAGTGCTAAATGTGCCATAAAAAAACCCAGCATGTAAAATTCTTAGCTTTGACAAGTGACAACATATCTGGCAAAATGCATTGTAAACCAAATGTAATTTTTAGCTGCAGTAAATTTTAGACAATCAAAATGATGTTAAAATGTGTGTGTTTCTTACAGTCTAGAGGCTGCTTATTCTGATGGAGGAAAACACTGACAGCATCCTTCATGATCACTGAAAGAACTGTTCTCCTTTCTCCTGCCCCACACTGATCTATCTGATCGGTGCAGTGCAGGGGAGAAAGTCACCAGGACTTGCACGGATGTTGCGCATCCTGTGTAGCTGAAAAAACTTCTGCAAGACTAGCCCTTGGACCTCTTTATGAAAAGAAGAACGACACTCCTGATATGTGAGGTGGCATGGATAGGGTCCCAATCAAACAAAGTTGTTGATTAGCCATTGAACCTTTCAGGTCATGTGATCAGTCACATTCCTGGAAGGAATTTCAAGATGTGGTAATGTATACGATGGATGAGTGTACATATATATATATATATATATATAAGTGTTTGTGTGTGTGGAGCTGCATGAGTATATAAGAGAGCTGTTGGTGTATGTAAGAAAGCTGTGTACAAGTATGTAGCAAAACAGTGCGTGTATGTAACAGAGGTGTGAGTGCATACTTCAAAGCTGTAGAAAAGCTATATGTGTTAGAACTGTGTTTGTGTATGGAGGAGAGTTGTGTGTGTATTTCGGAAAATTGCGTGTGTGATAGTAGTAGAGTTGTGTGTATGCAGGAGAGATGTGTGTATGTAGGAAAGAGGGTGGAAACTTATCAATGCTATAGGACCTATGCAAGAACCTAACATGATCAAATTTGACTCATGACAATACAGCTTTAAAAAATGCATTGGCAGCAATTGTACCGATCATCTACTTTCAATGAATTATCAGCAAATTGGTGAAAGTACACCTATTAAAAAAAAAATAACAGCCTCCTCCATATCCCCTCTAGCTGTCCTGTCCATCACCAAGATAGGTGCGTTTTCTGCCATTTTAGGTAGAAGTAATGTTCAACCAATTTGCTTCTAATTTAGACAAAGTAGTAGGAAAGTTTATCAAACAAACTCTACATATGAGCTCTATCTATTTTACAATACGTGTAATATGTATTCACAAAATGTCCATTTTCTATATGTGTGAACTTCACATCTTTTTTTTTTTTAGTAAGTTTTAGTGCATGATGAGGTGGTGTTTACCTATAGGATCCACCATCTCTTGGACTGGGCACCATTGATGGTATTTATTGGGCCCCACGTTCTTAAGTAAATCTCAATATTGCTTCAAAAAGGTAGCTATGCATATACAGTTTACAGACAGAATGTTAACATATTAAGCAAGAGTGTGACAACTTATCAGTGCTAAATGTGCCATAAAAAAACCCAGCATGTAAAATTCTTAGCTTTGACAAGTGACAACATATCTGGCAAAATGCATTGTAAACCAAATGTAATTTTTAGCTGCAGTAAATTTTAGACAATCAAAATGATGTTAAAATGTGTGTGTTTCTTACAGTCTAGAGACTGCTTATTCTGATGGAGGAAAACACTGACAGCATCCTTCATGATCACTGAAAGAACTGTTCTCCTTTCTCCTGCCCCACACTGATCTATCTGATCGGTGCAGTGCAGGGGAGAAAGTCACCAGGACTTGCACGGATGTTGCGCATCCTGTGTAGCTGAAAAAACTTCTGCAAGACTAGCCCTTGGACCTCTTTATGAAAAGAAGAACGACACTCCTGATATGTGAGGTGGCATGGATAGGGTCCCAATCAAACAAAGTTGTTGATTAGCCATTGAACCTTTCAGGTCATGTGATCAGTCACATTCCTGGAAGGAATTTCAAGATGTGGTAATGTATACGATGGATGAGTGTACATATATATATATATATATATAAGTGTTTGTGTGTGTGGAGCTGCATGAGTATATAAGAGAGCTGTTGGTGTATGTAAGAAAGCTGTGTACAAGTATGTAGCAAAACAGTGCGTGTATGTAACAGAGGTGTGAGTGCATACTTCAAAGCTGTAGAAAAGCTATATGTGTTAGAACTGTGTTTGTGTATGGAGGAGAGTTGTGTGTGTATTTCGGAAAATTGCGTGTGTGATAGTAGTAGAGTTGTGTGTATGCAGGAGAGATGTGTGTATGTAGGAAAGAGGGTGGAAACTTATCAATGCTATAGGACCTATGCAAGAACCTAACATGATCAAATTTGACTCATGACAATACAGCTTTAAAAAATGCATTGGCAGCAATTGTACCGATCATCTACTTTCAATGAATTATCAGCAAATTGGTGAAAGTACACCTATTAAAAAAAAAATAACAGCCTCCTCCATATCCCCTCTAGCTGTCCTGTCCATCACCAAGATAGGTGCGTTTTCTGCCATTTTAGGTAGAAGTAATGTTCAACCAATTTGCTTCTAATTTAGACAAAGTAGTAGGAAAGTTTATCAAACAAACTCTACATATGAGCTCTATCTATTTTACAATACGTGTAATATGTATTCACAAAATGTCCATTTTCTATATGTGTGAACTTCACATCTTTTTTTTTTTTAGTAAGTTTTGGTGCATGATGAGGTGGTGTTTACCTATAGGATCCACCATCTCTTGGACTGGGCACCATTGATGGTATTTATTGGGTCCCACGTTCTTAAGTAAATCTCAATATTGCTTCAAAAAGGTAGCTATGCATATACAGTTTACAGACAGAATGTTAACATATTAAGCAAGAGTGTGACAACTTATCAGTGCTAAATGTGCCATAAAAAAACCCAGCATGTAAAATTCTTAGCTTTGACAAGTGACAACATATCTGGCAAAATGCATTGTAAACCAAATGTAATTTTTAGCTGCAGTAAATTTTAGACAATCAAAATGATGTTAAAATGTGTGTGTTTCTTACAGTCTAGAGGCTGCTTATTCTGATGGAGGAAAACACTGACAGCATCCTTCATGATCACTGAAAGAACTGTTCTCCTTTCTCCTGCCCCACACTGATCTATCTGATCGGTGCAGTGCAGGGGAGAAAGTCACCAGGACTTGCACGGATGTTGCGCATCCTGTGTAGCTGAAAAAACTTCTGCAAGACTAGCCCTTGGACCTCTTTATGAAAAGAAGAACGACACTCCTGATATGTGAGGTGGCATGGATAGGGTCCCAATCAAACAAAGTTGTTGATTAGCCATTGAACCTTTCAGGTCATGTGATCAGTCACATTCCTGGAAGGAATTTCAAGATGTGGTAATGTATACGATGGATGAGTGTACATATATATATATATATATATAAGTGTTTGTGTGTGTGGAGCTGCATGAGTATATAAGAGAGCTGTTGGTGTATGTAAGAAAGCTGTGTACAAGTATGTAGCAAAACAGTGCGTGTATGTAACAGAGGTGTGAGTGCATACTTCAAAGCTGTAGAAAAGCTATATGTGTTAGAACTGTGTTTGTGTATGGAGGAGAGTTGTGTGTGTATTTCGGAAAATTGCGTGTGTGATAGTAGTAGAGTTGTGTGTATGCAGGAGAGATGTGTGTATGTAGGAAAGAGGGTGGAAACTTATCAATGCTATAGGACCTATGCAAGAACCTAACATGATCAAATTTGACTCATGACAATACAGCTTTAAAAAATGCATTGGCAGCAATTGTACCGATCATCTACTTTCAATGAATTATCAGCAAATTGGTGAAAGTACACCTATTAAAAAAAAAATAACAGCCTCCTCCATATCCCCTCTAGCTGTCCTGTCCATCACCAAGATAGGTGCGTTTTCTGCCATTTTAGGTAGAAGTAATGTTCAACCAATTTGCTTCTAATTTAGACAAAGTAGTAGGAAAGTTTATCAAACAAACTCTACATATGAGCTCTATCTATTTTACAATACGTGTAATATGTATTCACAAAATGTCCATTTTCTATATGTGTGAACTTCACATCTTTTTTTTTTTTAGTAAGTTTTGGTGCATGATGAGGTGGTGTTTACCTATAGGATCCACCATCTCTTGGACTGGGCACCATTGATGGTATTTATTGGGTCCCACGTTCTTAAGTAAATCTCAATATTGCTTCAAAAAGGTAGCTATGCATATACAGTTTACAGACAGAATGTTAACATATTAAGCAAGAGTGTGACAACTTATCAGTGCTAAATGTGCCATAAAAAAACCCAGCATGTAAAATTCTTAGCTTTGACAAGTGACAACATATCTGGCAAAATGCATTGTAAACCAAATGTAATTTTTAGCTGCAGTAAATTTTAGACAATCAAAATGATGTTAAAATGTGTGTGTTTCTTACAGTCTAGAGGCTGCTTATTCTGATGGAGGAAAACACTGACAGCATCCTTCATGATCACTGAAAGAACTGTTCTCCTTTCTCCTGCCCCACACTGATCTATCTGATCGGTGCAGTGCAGGGGAGAAAGTCACCAGGACTTGCACAGATGTTGCGCATCCTGTGTAGCTGAAAAAACTTCTGCAAGACTAGCCCTTGGACCTCTTTATGAAAAGAAGAACGACACTCCTGATATGTGAGGTGGCATGGATAGGGTCCCAATCAAACAAAGTTGTTGATTAGCCATTGAACCTTTCAGGTCATGTGATCAGTCACATTCCTGGAAGGAATTTCAAGATGTGGTAATGTATACGATGGATGAGTGTACATATATATATATATATATATATATATATATATATAAGTGTTTGTGTGTGTGGAGCTGCATGAGTATATAAGAGAGCTGTTGGTGTATGTAAGAAAGCTGTGTACAAGTATGTAGCAAAACAGTGCGTGTATGTAACAGAGGTGTGAGTGCATACTTCAAAGCTGTAGAAAAGCTATATGTGTTAGAACTGTGTTTGTGTATGGAGGAGAGTTGTGTGTGTATTTCGGAAAATTGCGTGTGTGATAGTAGTAGAGTTGTGTGTATGCAGGAGAGATGTGTGTATGTAGGAAAGAGGGTGGAAACTTATCAATGCTATAGGACCTATGCAAGAACCTAACATGATCAAATTTGACTCATGACAATACAGCTTTAAAAAATGCATTGGCAGCAATTGTACCGATCATCTACTTTCAATGAATTATCAGCAAATTGGTGAAAGTACACCTATTAAAAAAAAAATAACAGCCTCCTCCATATCCCCTCTAGCTGTCCTGTCCATCACCAAGATAGGTGCGTTTTCTGCCATTTTAGGTAGAAGTAATGTTCAACCAATTTGCTTCTAATTTAGACAAAGTAGTAGGAAAGTTTATCAAACAAACTCTACATATGAGCTCTATCTATTTTACAATACGTGTAATATGTATTCACAAAATGTCCATTTTCTATATGTGTGAACTTCACATCTTTTTTTTTTTTAGTAAGTTTTAGTGCATGATGAGGTGGTGTTTACCTATAGGATCCACCATCTCTTGGACTGGGCACCATTGATGGTATTTATTGGGCCCCACGTTCTTAAGTAAATCTCAATATTGCTTCAAAAAGGTAGCTATGCATATACAGTTTACAGACAGAATGTTAACATATTAAGCAAGAGTGTGACAACTTATCAGTGCTAAATGTGCCATAAAAAAACCCAGCATGTAAAATTCTTAGCTTTGACAAGTGACAACATATCTGGCAAAATGCATTGTAAACCAAATGTAATTTTTAGCTGCAGTAAATTTTAGACAATCAAAATGATGTTAAAATGTGTGTGTTTCTTACAGTCTAGAGGCTGCTTATTCTGATGGAGGAAAACACTGACAGCATCCTTCATGATCACTGAAAGAACTGTTCTCCTTTCTCCTGCCCCACACTGATCTATCTGATCGGTGCAGTGCAGGGGAGAAAGTCACCAGGACTTGCACGGATGTTGCGCATCCTGTGTAGCTGAAAAAACTTCTGCAAGACTAGCCCTTGGACCTCTTTATGAAAAGAAGAACGACACTCCTGATATGTGAGGTGGCATGGATAGGGTCCCAATCAAACAAAGTTGTTGATTAGCCATTGAACCTTTCAGGTCATGTGATCAGTCACATTCCTGGAAGGAATTTCAAGATGTGGTAATGTATACGATGGATGAGTGTACATATATATATATATATATAAGTGTTTGTGTGTGTGAAGCTGCATGAGTATATAAGAGAGCTGTTGGTGTATGTAAGAAAGCTGTGTACAAGTATGTAGCAAAACAGTGCGTGTATGTAACAGAGGTGTGAGTGCATACTTCAAAGCTGTAGAAAAGCTATATGTGTTAGAACTGTGTTTGTGTATGGAGGAGAGTTGTGTGTGTATTTCGGAAAATTGCGTGTGTGATAGTAGTAGAGTTGTGTGTATGCAGGAGAGATGTGTGTATGTAGGAAAGAGGGTGGAAACTTATCAATGCTATAGGACCTATGCAAGAACCTAACATGATCAAATTTGACTCATGACAATACAGCTTTAAAAAATGCATTGGCAGCAATTGTACCGATCATCTACTTTCAATGAATTATCAGTAAATTGGTGAAAGTACACCTATTAAAAAAAAAATAACAGCCTCCTCCATATCCCCTCTAGCTGTCCTGTCCATCACCAAGATAGGTGCGTTTTCTGCCATTTTAGGTAGAAGTAATGTTCAACCAATTTGCTTCTAATTTAGACAAAGTAGTAGGAAAGTTTATCAAACAAACTCTACATATGAGCTCTATCTATTTTACAATACGTGTAATATGTATTCACAAAATGTCCATTTTCTATATGTGTGAACTTCACATCTTTTTTTTTTTTAGTAAGTTTTAGTGCATGATGAGGTGGTGTTTACCTATAGGATCCACCATCTCTTGGACTGGGCACCATTGATGGTATTTATTGGGCCCCACGTTCTTAAGTAAATCTCAATATTGCTTCAAAAAGGTAGCTATGCATATACAGTTTACAGACAGAATGTTAACATATTAAGCAAGAGTGTGACAACTTATCAGTGCTAAATGTGCCATAAAAAAACCCAGCATGTAAAATTCTTAGCTTTGACAAGTGACAACATATCTGGCAAAATGCATTGTAAACCAAATGTAATTTTTAGCTGCAGTAAATTTTAGACAATCAAAATGATGTTAAAATGTGTGTGTTTCTTACAGTCTAGAGGCTGCTTATTCTGATGGAGGAAAACACTGACAGCATCCTTCATGATCACTGAAAGAACTGTTCTCCTTTCTCCTGCCCCACACTGATCTATCTGATCGGTGCAGTGCAGGGGAGAAAGTCACCAGGACTTGCACGGATGTTGCGCATCCTGTGTAGCTGAAAAAACTTCTGCAAGACTAGCCCTTGGACCTCTTTATGAAAAGAAGAACGACACTCCTGATATGTGAGGTGGCATGGATAGGGTCCCAATCAAACAAAGTTGTTGATTAGCCATTGAACCTTTCAGGTCATGTGATCAGTCACATTCCTGGAAGGAATTTCAAGATGTGGTAATGTATACGATGGATGAGTGTACATATATATATATATATATATATATATAAGTGTTTGTGTGTGTGAAGCTGCATGAGTATATAAGAGAGCTGTTGGTGTATGTAAGAAAGCTGTGTACAAGTATGTAGCAAAACAGTGCGTGTATGTAACAGAGGTGTGAGTGCATACTTCAAAGCTGTAGAAAAGCTATATGTGTTAGAACTGTGTTTGTGTATGGAGGAGAGTTGTGTGTGTATTTCGGAAAATTGCGTGTGTGATAGTAGTAGAGTTGTGTGTATGCAGGAGAGATGTGTGTATGTAGGAAAGAGGGTGGAAACTTATCAATGCTATAGGACCTATGCAAGAACCTAACATGATCAAATTTGACTCATGACAATACAGCTTTAAAAAATGCATTGGCAGCAATTGTACCGATCATCTACTTTCAATGAATTATCAGCAAATTGGTGAAAGTACACCTATTAAAAAAAAAATAACAGCCTCCTCCATATCCCCTCTAGCTGTCCTGTCCATCACCAAGATAGGTGCGTTTTCTGCCATTTTAGGTAGAAGTAATGTTCAACCAATTTGCTTCTAATTTAGACAAAGTAGTAGGAAAGTTTATCAAACAAACTCTACATATGAGCTCTATCTATTTTACAATACGTGTAATATGTATTCACAAAATGTCCATTTTCTATATGTGTGAACTTCACATCTTTTTTTTTTTTAGTAAGTTTTAGTGCATGATGAGGTGGTGTTTACCTATAGGATCCACCATCTCTTGGACTGGGCACCATTGATGGTATTTATTGGGCCCCACGTTCTTAAGTAAATCTCAATATTGCTTCAAAAAGGTAGCTATGCATATACAGTTTACAGACAGAATGTTAACATATTAAGCAAGAGTGTGACAACTTATCAGTGCTAAATGTGCCATAAAAAAACCCAGCATGTAAAATTCTTAGCTTTGACAAGTGACAACATATCTGGCAAAATGCATTGTAAACCAAATGTAATTTTTAGCTGCAGTAAATTTTAGACAATCAAAATGATGTTAAAATGTGTGTGTTTCTTACAGTCTAGAGGCTGCTTATTCTGATGGAGGAAAACACTGACAGCATCCTTCATGATCACTGAAAGAACTGTTCTCCTTTCTCCTGCCCCACACTGATCTATCTGATCGGTGCAGTGCAGGGGAGAAAGTCACCAGGACTTGCACGGATGTTGCGCATCCTGTGTAGCTGAAAAAACTTCTGCAAGACTAGCCCTTGGACCTCTTTATGAAAAGAAGAACGACACTCCTGATATGTGAGGTGGCATGGATAGGGTCCCAATCAAACAAAGTTGTTGATTAGCCATTGAACCTTTCAGGTCATGTGATCAGTCACATTCCTGGAAGGAATTTCAAGATGTGGTAATGTATACGATGGATGAGTGTACATATATATATATATATATATATATATATATATAAGTGTTTGTGTGTGTGAAGCTGCATGAGTATATAAGAGAGCTGTTGGTGTATGTAAGAAAGCTGTGTACAAGTATGTAGCAAAACAGTGCGTGTATGTAACAGAGGTGTGAGTGCATACTTCAAAGCTGTAGAAAAGCTATATGTGTTAGAACTGTGTTTGTGTATGGAGGAGAGTTGTGTGTGTATTTCGGAAAATTGCGTGTGTGATAGTAGTAGAGTTGTGTGTATGCAGGAGAGATGTGTGTATGTAGGAAAGAGGGTGGAAACTTATCAATGCTATAGGACCTATGCAAGAACCTAACATGATCAAATTTGACTCATGACAATACAGCTTTAAAAAATGCATTGGCAGCAATTGTACCGATCATCTACTTTCAATTAATTATCATTAAATTGGTGAAAGTACACCTATTAAAAAAAAAATAACAGCCTCCTCCATATCCCCTCTAGCTGTCCTGTCCATCACCAAGATAGGTGCGTTTTCTGCCATTTTAGGTAGAAGTAATGTTCAACCAATTTGCTTCTAATTTAGACAAAGTAGTAGGAAAGTTTATCAAACAAACTCTACATATGAGCTCTATCTATTTTACAATACGTGTAATATGTATTCACAAAATGTCCATTTTCTATATGTGTGAACTTCACATCTTTTTTTTTTTTAGTAAGTTTTAGTGCATGATGAGGTGGTGTTTACCTATAGGATCCACCATCTCTTGGACTGGGCACCATTGATGGTATTTATTGGGCCCCACGTTCTTAAGTAAATCTCAATATTGCTTCAAAAAGGTAGCTATGCATATACAGTTTACAGACAGAATGTTAACATATTAAGCAAGAGTGTGACAACTTATCAGTGCTAAATGTGCCATAAAAAAACCCAGCATGTAAAATTCTTAGCTTTGACAAGTGACAACATATCTGGCAAAATGCATTGTAAACCAAATGTAATTTTTAGCTGCAGTAAATTTTAGACAATCAAAATGATGTTAAAATGTGTGTGTTTCTTACAGTCTAGAGGCTGCTTATTCTGATGGAGGAAAACACTGACAGCATCCTTCATGATCACTGAAAGAACTGTTCTCCTTTCTCCTGCCCCACACTGATCTATCTGATCGGTGCAGTGCAGGGGAGAAAGTCACCAGGACTTGCACGGATGTTGCGCATCCTGTGTAGCTGAAAAAACTTCTGCAAGACTAGCCCTTGGACCTCTTTATGAAAAGAAGAACGACACTCCTGATATGTGAGGTGGCATGGATAGGGTCCCAATCAAACAAAGTTGTTGATTAGCCATTGAACCTTTCAGGTCATGTGATCAGTCACATTCCTGGAAGGAATTTCAAGATGTGGTAATGTATACGATGGATGAGTGTACATATATATATATATATAAGTGTTTGTGTGTGTGGAGCTGCATGAGTATATAAGAGAGCTGTTGGTGTATGTAAGAAAGCTGTGTACAAGTATGTAGCAAAACAGTGCGTGTATGTAACAGAGGTGTGAGTGCATACTTCAAAGCTGTAGAAAAGCTATACGTGTTAGAACTGTGTTTGTGTATGGAGGAGAGTTGTGTGTGTATTTCGGAAAATTGCGTGTGTGATAGTAGTAGAGTTGTGTGTATGCAGGAGAGATGTGTGTATGTAGGAAAGAGGGTGGAAACTTATCAATGCTATAGGACCTATGCAAGAACCTAACATGATCAAATTTGACTCATGACAATACAGCTTTAAAAAATGCATTGGCAGCAATTGTACCGATCATCTACTTTCAATGAATTATCAGCAAATTGGTGAAAGTACACCTATTAAAAAAAAAATAACAGCCTCCTCCATATCCCCTCTAGCTGTCCTGTCCATCACCAAGATAGGTGCGTTTTCTGCCATTTTAGGTAGAAGTAATGTTCAACCAATTTGCTTCTAATTTAGACAAAGTAGTAGGAAAGTTTATCAAACAAACTCTACATATGAGCTCTATCTATTTTACAATACGTGTAATATGTATTCACAAAATGTCCATTTTCTATATGTGTGAACTTCACATCTTTTTTTTTTTTAGTAAGTTTTAGTGCATGATGAGGTGGTGTTTACCTATAGGATCCACCATCTCTTGGACTGGGCACCATTGATGGTATTTATTGGGCCCCACGTTCTTAAGTAAATCTCAATATTGCTTCAAAAAGGTAGCTATGCATATACAGTTTACAGACAGAATGTTAACATATTAAGCAAGAGTGTGACAACTTATCAGTGCTAAATGTGCCATAAAAAAACCCAGCATGTAAAATTCTTAGCTTTGACAAGTGACAACATATCTGGCAAAATGCATTGTAAACCAAATGTAATTTTTAGCTGCAGTAAATTTTAGACAATCAAAATGATGTTAAAATGTGTGTGTTTCTTACAGTCTAGAGGCTGCTTATTCTGATGGAGGAAAACACTGACAGCATCCTTCATGATCACTGAAAGAACTGTTCTCCTTTCTCCTGCCCCACACTGATCTATCTGATCGGTGCAGTGCAGGGGAGAAAGTCACCAGGACTTGCACGGATGTTGCGCATCCTGTGTAGCTGAAAAAACTTCTGCAAGACTAGCCCTTGGACCTCTTTATGAAAAGAAGAACGACACTCCTGATATGTGAGGTGGCATGGATAGGGTCCCAATCAAACAAAGTTGTTGATTAGCCATTGAACCTTTCAGGTCATGTGATCAGTCACATTCCTGGAAGGAATTTCAAGATGTGGTAATGTATACGATGGATGAGTGTACATATATATATATATATATAAGTGTTTGTGTGTGTGAAGCTGCATGAGTATATAAGAGAGCTGTTGGTGTATGTAAGAAAGCTGTGTACAAGTATGTAGCAAAACAGTGCGTGTATGTAACAGAGGTGTGAGTGCATACTTCAAAGCTGTAGAAAAGCTATATGTGTTAGAACTGTGTTTGTGTATGGAGGAGAGTTGTGTGTGTATTTCGGAAAATTGCGTGTGTGATAGTAGTAGAGTTGTGTGTATGCAGGAGAGATGTGTGTATGTAGGAAAGAGGGTGGAAACTTATCAATGCTATAGGACCTATGCAAGAACCTAACATGATCAAATTTGACTCATGACAATACAGCTTTAAAAAATGCATTGGCAGCAATTGTACCGATCATCTACTTTCAATGAATTATCAGTAAATTGGTGAAAGTACACCTATTAAAAAAAAAATAACAGCCTCCTCCATATCCCCTCTAGCTGTCCTGTCCATCACCAAGATAGGTGCGTTTTCTGCCATTTTAGGTAGAAGTAATGTTCAACCAATTTGCTTCTAATTTAGACAAAGTAGTAGGAAAGTTTATCAAACAAACTCTACATATGAGCTCTATCTATTTTACAATACGTGTAATATGTATTCACAAAATGTCCATTTTCTATATGTGTGAACTTCACATCTTTTTTTTTTTTAGTAAGTTTTAGTGCATGATGAGGTGGTGTTTACCTATAGGATCCACCATCTCTTGGACTGGGCACCATTGATGGTATTTATTGGGCCCCACGTTCTTAAGTAAATCTCAATATTGCTTCAAAAAGGTAGCTATGCATATACAGTTTACAGACAGAATGTTAACATATTAAGCAAGAGTGTGACAACTTATCAGTGCTAAATGTGCCATAAAAAAACCCAGCATGTAAAATTCTTAGCTTTGACAAGTGACAACATATCTGGCAAAATGCATTGTAAACCAAATGTAATTTTTAGCTGCAGTAAATTTTAGACAATCAAAATGATGTTAAAATGTGTGTGTTTCTTACAGTCTAGAGGCTGCTTATTCTGATGGAGGAAAACACTGACAGCATCCTTCATGATCACTGAAAGAACTGTTCTCCTTTCTCCTGCCCCACACTGATCTATCTGATCGGTGCAGTGCAGGGGAGAAAGTCACCAGGACTTGCACGGATGTTGCGCATCCTGTGTAGCTGAAAAAACTTCTGCAAGACTAGCCCTTGGACCTCTTTATGAAAAGAAGAACGACACTCCTGATATGTGAGGTGGCATGGATAGGGTCCCAATCAAACAAAGTTGTTGATTAGCCATTGAACCTTTCAGGTCATGTGATCAGTCACATTCCTGGAAGGAATTTCAAGATGTGGTAATGTATACGATGGATGAGTGTACATATATATATATATATATATATATATAAGTGTTTGTGTGTGTGAAGCTGCATGAGTATATAAGAGAGCTGTTGGTGTATGTAAGAAAGCTGTGTACAAGTATGTAGCAAAACAGTGCGTGTATGTAACAGAGGTGTGAGTGCATACTTCAAAGCTGTAGAAAAGCTATATGTGTTAGAACTGTGTTTGTGTATGGAGGAGAGTTGTGTGTGTATTTCGGAAAATTGCGTGTGTGATAGTAGTAGAGTTGTGTGTATGCAGGAGAGATGTGTGTATGTAGGAAAGAGGGTGGAAACTTATCAATGCTATAGGACCTATGCAAGAACCTAACATGATCAAATTTGACTCATGACAATACAGCTTTAAAAAATGCATTGGCAGCAATTGTACCGATCATCTACTTTCAATGAATTATCAGCAAATTGGTGAAAGTACACCTATTAAAAAAAAAATAACAGCCTCCTCCATATCCCCTCTAGCTGTCCTGTCCATCACCAAGATAGGTGCGTTTTCTGCCATTTTAGGTAGAAGTAATGTTCAACCAATTTGCTTCTAATTTAGACAAAGTAGTAGGAAAGTTTATCAAACAAACTCTACATATGAGCTCTATCTATTTTACAATACGTGTAATATGTATTCACAAAATGTCCATTTTCTATATGTGTGAACTTCACATCTTTTTTTTTTTTAGTAAGTTTTAGTGCATGATGAGGTGGTGTTTACCTATAGGATCCACCATCTCTTGGACTGGGCACCATTGATGGTATTTATTGGGCCCCACGTTCTTAAGTAAATCTCAATATTGCTTCAAAAAGGTAGCTATGCATATACAGTTTACAGACAGAATGTTAACATATTAAGCAAGAGTGTGACAACTTATCAGTGCTAAATGTGCCATAAAAAAACCCAGCATGTAAAATTCTTAGCTTTGACAAGTGACAACATATCTGGCAAAATGCATTGTAAACCAAATGTAATTTTTAGCTGCAGTAAATTTTAGACAATCAAAATGATGTTAAAATGTGTGTGTTTCTTACAGTCTAGAGGCTGCTTATTCTGATGGAGGAAAACACTGACAGCATCCTTCATGATCACTGAAAGAACTGTTCTCCTTTCTCCTGCCCCACACTGATCTATCTGATCGGTGCAGTGCAGGGGAGAAAGTCACCAGGACTTGCACGGATGTTGCGCATCCTGTGTAGCTGAAAAAACTTCTGCAAGACTAGCCCTTGGACCTCTTTATGAAAAGAAGAACGACACTCCTGATATGTGAGGTGGCATGGATAGGGTCCCAATCAAACAAAGTTGTTGATTAGCCATTGAACCTTTCAGGTCATGTGATCAGTCACATTCCTGGAAGGAATTTCAAGATGTGGTAATGTATACGATGGATGAGTGTACATATATATATATATATATATATATATAAGTGTTTGTGTGTGTGAAGCTGCATGAGTATATAAGAGAGCTGTTGGTGTATGTAAGAAAGCTGTGTACAAGTATGTAGCAAAACAGTGCGTGTATGTAACAGAGGTGTGAGTGCATACTTCAAAGCTGTAGAAAAGCTATATGTGTTAGAACTGTGTTTGTGTATGGAGGAGAGTTGTGTGTGTATTTCGGAAAATTGCGTGTGTGATAGTAGTAGAGTTGTGTGTATGCAGGAGAGATGTGTGTATGTAGGAAAGAGGGTGGAAACTTATCAATGCTATAGGACCTATGCAAGAACCTAACATGATCAAATTTGACTCATGACAATACAGCTTTAAAAAATGCATTGGCAGCAATTGTACCGATCATCTACTTTCAATGAATTATCAGCAAATTGGTGAAAGTACACCTATTAAAAAAAAAATAACAGCCTCCTCCATATCCCCTCTAGCTGTCCTGTCCATCACCAAGATAGGTGCGTTTTCTGCCATTTTAGGTAGAAGTAATGTTCAACCAATTTGCTTCTAATTTAGACAAAGTAGTAGGAAAGTTTATCAAACAAACTCTACATATGAGCTCTATCTATTTTACAATACGTGTAATATGTATTCACAAAATGTCCATTTTCTATATGTGTGAACTTCACATCTTTTTTTTTTTTAGTAAGTTTTAGTGCATGATGAGGTGGTGTTTACCTATAGGATCCACCATCTCTTGGACTGGGCACCATTGATGGTATTTATTGGGCCCCACGTTCTTAAGTAAATCTCAATATTGCTTCAAAAAGGTAGCTATGCATATACAGTTTACAGACAGAATGTTAACATATTAAGCAAGAGTGTGACAACTTATCAGTGCTAAATGTGCCATAAAAAAACCCAGCATGTAAAATTCTTAGCTTTGACAAGTGACAACATATCTGGCAAAATGCATTGTAAACCAAATGTAATTTTTAGCTGCAGTAAATTTTAGACAATCAAAATGATGTTAAAATGTGTGTGTTTCTTACAGTCTAGAGGCTGCTTATTCTGATGGAGGAAAACACTGACAGCATCCTTCATGATCACTGAAAGAACTGTTCTCCTTTCTCCTGCCCCACACTGATCTATCTGATCGGTGCAGTGCAGGGGAGAAAGTCACCAGGACTTGCACGGATGTTGCGCATCCTGTGTAGCTGAAAAAACTTCTGCAAGACTAGCCCTTGGACCTCTTTATGAAAAGAAGAACGACACTCCTGATATGTGAGGTGGCATGGATAGGGTCCCAATCAAACAAAGTTGTTGATTAGCCATTGAACCTTTCAGGTCATGTGATCAGTCACATTCCTGGAAGGAATTTCAAGATGTGGTAACGTATACGATGGATGAGTGTACATATATATATATATATATATATATATATATATAAGTGTTTGTGTGTGTGAAGCTGCATGAGTATATAAGAGAGCTGTTGGTGTATGTAAGAAAGCTGTGTACAAGTATGTAGCAAAACAGTGCGTGTATGTAACAGAGGTGTGAGTGCATACTTCAAAGCTGTAGAAAAGCTATATGTGTTAGAACTGTGTTTGTGTATGGAGGAGAGTTGTGTGTGTATTTCGGAAAATTGCGTGTGTGATAGTAGTAGAGTTGTGTGTATGCAGGAGAGATGTGTGTATGTAGGAAAGAGGGTGGAAACTTATCAATGCTATAGGACCTATGCAAGAACCTAACATGATCAAATTTGACTCATGACAATACAGCTTTAAAAAATGCATTGGCAGCAATTGTATCGATCATCTACTTTCAATTAATTATCATTAAATTGGTGAAAGTACACCTATTAAAAAAAAAATAACAGCCTCCTCCATATCCCCTCTAGCTGTCCTGTCCATCACCAAGATAGGTGCGTTTTCTGCCATTTTAGGTAGAAGTAATGTTCAACCAATTTGCTTCTAATTTAGACAAAGTAGTAGGAAAGTTTATCAAACAAACTCTACATATGAGCTCTATCTATTTTACAATACGTGTAATATGTATTCACAAAATGTCCATTTTCTATATGTGTGAACTTCACATCTTTTTTTTTTTTAGTAAGTTTTAGTGCATGATGAGGTGGTGTTTACCTATAGGATCCACCATCTCTTGGACTGGGCACCATTGATGGTATTTATTGGGCCCCACGTTCTTAAGTAAATCTCAATATTGCTTCAAAAAGGTAGCTATGCATATACAGTTTACAGACAGAATGTTAACATATTAAGCAAGAGTGTGACAACTTATCAGTGCTAAATGTGCCATAAAAAAACCCAGCATGTAAAATTCTTAGCTTTGACAAGTGACAACATATCTGGCAAAATGCATTGTAAACCAAATGTAATTTTTAGCTGCAGTAAATTTTAGACAATCAAAATGATGTTAAAATGTGTGTGTTTCTTACAGTCTAGAGGCTGCTTATTCTGATGGAGGAAAACACTGACAGCATCCTTCATGATCACTGAAAGAACTGTTCTCCTTTCTCCTGCCCCACACTGATCTATCTGATCGGTGCAGTGCAGGGGAGAAAGTCACCAGGACTTGCACGGATGTTGCGCATCCTGTGTAGCTGAAAAAACTTCTGCAAGACTAGCCCTTGGACCTCTTTATGAAAAGAAGAACGACACTCCTGATATGTGAGGTGGCATGGATAGGGTCCCAATCAAACAAAGTTGTTGATTAGCCATTGAACCTTTCAGGTCATGTGATCAGTCACATTCCTGGAAGGAATTTCAAGATGTGGTAATGTATACGATGGATGAGTGTACATATATATATATATATATATATATATATAAGTGTTTGTGTGTGTGGAGCTGCATGAGTATATAAGAGAGCTGTTGGTGTATGTAAGAAAGCTGTGTACAAGTATGTAGCAAAACAGTGCGTGTATGTAACAGAGGTGTGAGTGCATACTTCAAAGCTGTAGAAAAGCTATATGTGTTAGAACTGTGTTTGTGTATGGAGGAGAGTTGTGTGTGTATTTCGGAAAATTGCGTGTGTGATAGTAGTAGAGTTGTGTGTATGCAGGAGAGATGTGTGTATGTAGGAAAGAGGGTGGAAACTTATCAATGCTATAGGACCTATGCAAGAACCTAACATGATCAAATTTGACTCATGACAATACAGCTTTAAAAAATGCATTGGCAGCAATTGTACCGATCATCTACTTTCAATGAATTATCAGCAAATTGGTGAAAGTACACCTATTAAAAAAAAAATAACAGCCTCCTCCATATCCCCTCTAGCTGTCCTGTCCATCACCAAGATAGGTGCGTTTTCTGCCATTTTAGGTAGAAGTAATGTTCAACCAATTTGCTTCTAATTTAGACAAAGTAGTAGGAAAGTTTATCAAACAAACACTACATATGAGCTCTATCTATTTTACAATACGTGTAATATGTATTCACAAAATGTCCATTTTCTATATGTGTGAACTTCACATCTTTTTTTTTTTTAGTAAGTTTTAGTGCATGATGAGGTGGTGTTTACCTATAGGATCCACCATCTCTTGGACTGGGCACCATTGATGGTATTTATTGGGCCCCACGTTCTTAAGTAAATCTCAATATTGCTTCAAAAAGGTAGCTATGCATATACAGTTTACAGACAGAATGTTAACATATTAAGCAAGAGTGTGACAACTTATCAGTGCTAAATGTGCCATAAAAAAACCCAGCATGTAAAATTCTTAGCTTTGACAAGTGACAACATATCTGGCAAAATGCATTGTAAACCAAATGTAATTTTTAGCTGCAGTAAATTTTAGACAATCAAAATGATGTTAAAATGTGTGCGTTTCTTACAGTCTAGAGGCTGCTTATTCTGATGGAGGAAAACACTGACAGCATCCTTCATGATCACTGAAAGAACTGTTCTCCTTTCTCCTGCCCCACACTGATCTATCTGATCGGTGCAGTGCAGGGGAGAAAGTCACCAGGACTTGCACGGATGTTGCGCATCCTGTGTAGCTGAAAAAACTTCTGCAAGACTAGCCCTTGGACCTCTTTATGAAAAGAAGAACGACACTCCTGATATGTGAGGTGGCATGGATAGGGTCCCAATCAAACAAAGTTGTTGATTAGCCATTGAACCTTTCAGGTCATGTGATCAGTCACATTCCTGGAAGGAATTTCAAGATGTGGTAATGTATACGATGGATGAGTGTACATATAT
This sequence comes from Phyllobates terribilis, assembly GCF_046119375.1. Classification (NCBI taxonomy): domain Eukaryota; kingdom Metazoa; phylum Chordata; class Amphibia; order Anura; family Dendrobatidae; genus Phyllobates; species Phyllobates terribilis. The sequence continues at coordinate 29,123 of NW_027364157.1, read as the reverse complement.
ATATATATATATATATATATAAGTGTTTGTGTGTGTGAAGCTGCATGAGTATATAAGAGAGCTGTTGGTGTATGTAAGAAAGCTGTGTACAAGTATGTAGCAAAACAGTGCGTGTATGTAACAGAGGTGTGAGTGCATACTTCAAAGCTGTAGAAAAGCTATATGTGTTAGAACTGTGTTTGTGTATGGAGGAGAGTTGTGTGTGTATTTCGGAAAATTGCGTGTGTGATAGTAGTAGAGTTGTGTGTATGCAGGAGAGATGTGTGTATGTAGGAAAGAGGGTGGAAACTTATCAATGCTATAGGACCTATGCAAGAACCTAACATGATCAAATTTGACTCATGACAATACAGCTTTAAAAAATGCATTGGCAGCAATTGTACCGATCATCTACTTTCAATGAATTATCAGCAAATTGGTGAAAGTACACCTATTAAAAAAAAAATAACAGCCTCCTCCATATCCCCTCTAGCTGTCCTGTCCATCACCAAGATAGGTGCGTTTTCTGCCATTTTAGGTAGAAGTAATGTTCAACCAATTTGCTTCTAATTTAGACAAAGTAGTAGGAAAGTTTATCAAACAAACACTACATATGAGCTCTATCTATTTTACAATACGTGTAATATGTATTCACAAAATGTCCATTTTCTATATGTGTGAACTTCACATCTTTTTTTTTTTTAGTAAGTTTTAGTGCATGATGAGGTGGTGTTTACCTATAGGATCCACCATCTCTTGGACTGGGCACCATTGATGGTATTTATTGGGCCCCACGTTCTTAAGTAAATCTCAATATTGCTTCAAAAAGGTAGCTATGCATATACAGTTTACAGACAGAATGTTAACATATTAAGCAAGAGTGTGACAACTTATCAGTGCTAAATGTGCCATAAAAAAACCCAGCATGTAAAATTCTTAGCTTTGACAAGTGACAACATATCTGGCAAAATGCATTGTAAACCAAATGTAATTTTTAGCTGCAGTAAATTTTAGACAATCAAAATGATGTTAAAATGTGTGCGTTTCTTACAGTCTAGAGGCTGCTTATTCTGATGGAGGAAAACACTGACAGCATCCTTCATGATCACTGAAAGAACTGTTCTCCTTTCTCCTGCCCCACACTGATCTATCTGATCGGTGCAGTGCAGGGGAGAAAGTCACCAGGACTTGCACGGATGTTGCGCATCCTGTGTAGCTGAAAAAACTTCTGCAAGACTAGCCCTTGGACCTCTTTATGAAAAGAAGAACGACACTCCTGATATGTGAGGTGGCATGGATAGGGTCCCAATCAAACAAAGTTGTTGATTAGCCATTGAACCTTTCAGGTCATGTGATCAGTCACATTCCTGGAAGGAATTTCAAGATGTGGTAATGTATACGATGGATGAGTGTACATATATATATATATATATATATATATAAGTGTTTGTGTGTGTGGAGCTGCATGAGTATATAAGAGAGCTGTTGGTGTATGTAAGAAAGCTGTGTACAAGTATGTAGCAAAACAGTGCGTGTATGTAACAGAGGTGTGAGTGCATACTTCAAAGCTGTAGAAAAGCTATATGTGTTAGAACTGTGTTTGTGTATGGAGGAGAGTTGTGTGTGTATTTCGGAAAATTGCGTGTGTGATAGTAGTAGAGTTGTGTGTATGCAGGAGAGATGTGTGTATGTAGGAAAGAGGGTGGAAACTTATCAATGCTATAGGACCTATGCAAGAACCTAACATGATCAAATTTGACTCATGACAATACAGCTTTAAAAAATGCATTGGCAGCAATTGTACCGATCATCTACTTTCAATGAATTATCAGCAAATTGGTGAAAGTACACCTATTAAAAAAAAAATAACAGCCTCCTCCATATCCCCTCTAGCTGTCCTGTCCATCACCAAGATAGGTGCGTTTTCTGCCATTTTAGGTAGAAGTAATGTTCAACCAATTTGCTTCTAATTTAGACAAAGTAGTAGGAAAGTTTATCAAACAAACACTACATATGAGCTCTATCTATTTTACAATACGTGTAATATGTATTCACAAAATGTCCATTTTCTATATGTGTGAACTTCACATCTTTTTTTTTTTTAGTAAGTTTTAGTGCATGATGAGGTGGTGTTTACCTATAGGATCCACCATCTCTTGGACTGGGCACCATTGATGGTATTTATTGGGCCCCACGTTCTTAAGTAAATCTCAATATTGCTTCAAAAAGGTAGCTATGCATATACAGTTTACAGACAGAATGTTAACATATTAAGCAAGAGTGTGACAACTTATCAGTGCTAAATGTGCCATAAAAAAACCCAGCATGTAAAATTCTTAGCTTTGACAAGTGACAACATATCTGGCAAAATGCATTGTAAACCAAATGTAATTTTTAGCTGCAGTAAATTTTAGACAATCAAAATGATGTTAAAATGTGTGCGTTTCTTACAGTCTAGAGGCTGCTTATTCTGATGGAGGAAAACACTGACAGCATCCTTCATGATCACTGAAAGAACTGTTCTCCTTTCTCCTGCCCCACACTGATCTATCTGATCGGTGCAGTGCAGGGGAGAAAGTCACCAGGACTTGCACGGATGTTGCGCATCCTGTGTAGCTGAAAAAACTTCTGCAAGACTAGCCCTTGGACCTCTTTATGAAAAGAAGAACGACACTCCTGATATGTGAGGTGGCATGGATAGGGTCCCAATCAAACAAAGTTGTTGATTAGCCATTGAACCTTTCAGGTCATGTGATCAGTCACATTCCTGGAAGGAATTTCAAGATGTGGTAATGTATACGATGGATGAGTGTACATATATATATATATATATATATATATAAGTGTTTGTGTGTGTGAAGCTGCATGAGTATATAAGAGAGCTGTTGGTGTATGTAAGAAAGCTGTGTACAAGTATGTAGCAAAACAGTGCGTGTATGTAACAGAGGTGTGAGTGCATACTTCAAAGCTGTAGAAAAGCTATATGTGTTAGAACTGTGTTTGTGTATGGAGGAGAGTTGTGTGTGTATTTCGGAAAATTGCGTGTGTGATAGTAGTAGAGTTGTGTGTATGCAGGAGAGATGTGTGTATGTAGGAAAGAGGGTGGAAACTTATCAATGCTATAGGACCTATGCAAGAACCTAACATGATCAAATTTGACTCATGACAATACAGCTTTAAAAAATGCATTGGCAGCAATTGTACCGATCATCTACTTTCAATGAATTATCAGCAAATTGGTGAAAGTACACCTATTAAAAAAAAAGTAACAGCCTCCTCCATATCCCCTCTAGCTGTCCTGTCCATCACCAAGATAGGTGCGTTTTCTGCCATTTTAGGTAGAAGTAATGTTCAACCAATTTGCTTCTAATTTAGACAAAGTAGTAGGAAAGTTTATCAAACAAACACTACATATGAGCTCTATCTATTTTACAATACGTGTAATATGTATTCACAAAATGTCCATTTTCTATATGTGTGAACTTCACATCTTTTTTTTTTTTAGTAAGTTTTAGTGCATGATGAGGTGGTGTTTACCTATAGGATCCACCATCTCTTGGACTGGGCACCATTGATGGTATTTATTGGGCCCCACGTTCTTAAGTAAATCTCAATATTGCTTCAAAAAGGTAGCTATGCATATACAGTTTACAGACAGAATGTTAACATATTAAGCAAGAGTGTGACAACTTATCAGTGCTAAATGTGCCATAAAAAAACCCAGCATGTAAAATTCTTAGCTTTGACAAGTGACAACATATCTGGCAAAATGCATTGTAAACCAAATGTAATTTTTAGCTGCAGTAAATTTTAGACAATCAAAATGATGTTAAAATGTGTGCGTTTCTTACAGTCTAGAGGCTGCTTATTCTGATGGAGGAAAACACTGACAGCATCCTTCATGATCACTGAAAGAACTGTTCTCCTTTCTCCTGCCCCACACTGATCTATCTGATCGGTGCAGTGCAGGGGAGAAAGTCACCAGGACTTGCACGGATGTTGCGCATCCTGTGTAGCTGAAAAAACTTCTGCAAGACTAGCCCTTGGACCTCTTTATGAAAAGAAGAACGACACTCCTGATATGTGAGGTGGCATGGATAGGGTCCCAATCAAACAAAGTTGTTGATTAGCCATTGAACCTTTCAGGTCATGTGATCAGTCACATTCCTGGAAGGAATTTCAAGATGTGGTAATGTATACGATGGATGAGTGTACATATATATATATATATATATATATAAGTGTTTGTGTGTGTGGAGCTGCATGAGTATATAAGAGAGCTGTTGGTGTATGTAAGAAAGCTGTGTACAAGTATGTAGCAAAACAGTGCGTGTATGTAACAGAGGTGTGAGTGCATACTTCAAAGCTGTAGAAAAGCTATATGTGTTAGAACTGTGTTTGTGTATGGAGGAGAGTTGTGTGTGTATTTCGGAAAATTGCGTGTGTGATAGTAGTAGAGTTGTGTGTATGCAGGAGAGATGTGTGTATGTAGGAAAGAGGGTGGAAACTTATCAATGCTATAGGACCTATGCAAGAACCTAACATGATCAAATTTGACTCATGACAATACAGCTTTAAAAAATGCATTGGCAGCAATTGTACCGATCATCTACTTTCAATGAATTATCAGCAAATTGGTGAAAGTACACCTATTAAAAAAAAAATAACAGCCTCCTCCATATCCCCTCTAGCTGTCCTGTCCATCACCAAGATAGGTGCGTTTTCTGCCATTTTAGGTAGAAGTAATGTTCAACCAATTTGCTTCTAATTTAGACAAAGTAGTAGGAAAGTTTATCAAACAAACACTACATATGAGCTCTATCTATTTTACAATACGTGTAATATGTATTCACAAAATGTCCATTTTCTATATGTGTGAACTTCACATCTTTTTTTTTTTTAGTAAGTTTTAGTGCATGATGAGGTGGTGTTTACCTATAGGATCCACCATCTCTTGGACTGGGCACCATTGATGGTATTTATTGGGCCCCACGTTCTTAAGTAAATCTCAATATTGCTTCAAAAAGGTAGCTATGCATATACAGTTTACAGACAGAATGTTAACATATTAAGCAAGAGTGTGACAACTTATCAGTGCTAAATGTGCCATAAAAAAACCCAGCATGTAAAATTCTTAGCTTTGACAAGTGACAACATATCTGGCAAAATGCATTGTAAACCAAATGTAATTTTTAGCTGCAGTAAATTTTAGACAATCAAAATGATGTTAAAATGTGTGCGTTTCTTACAGTCTAGAGGCTGCTTATTCTGATGGAGGAAAACACTGACAGCATCCTTCATGATCACTGAAAGAACTGTTCTCCTTTCTCCTGCCCCACACTGATCTATCTGATCGGTGCAGTGCAGGGGAGAAAGTCACCAGGACTTGCACGGATGTTGCGCATCCTGTGTAGCTGAAAAAACTTCTGCAAGACTAGCCCTTGGACCTCTTTATGAAAAGAAGAACGACACTCCTGATATGTGAGGTGGCATGGATAGGGTCCCAATCAAACAAAGTTGTTGATTAGCCATTGAACCTTTCAGGTCATGTGATCAGTCACATTCCTGGAAGGAATTTCAAGATGTGGTAATGTATACGATGGATGAGTGTACATATATATATATATATATATATATATAAGTGTTTGTGTGTGTGGAGCTGCATGAGTATATAAGAGAGCTGTTGGTGTATGTAAGAAAGCTGTGTACAAGTATGTAGCAAAACAGTGCGTGTATGTAACAGAGGTGTGAGTGCATACTTCAAAGCTGTAGAAAAGCTATATGTGTTAGAACTGTGTTTGTGTATGGAGGAGAGTTGTGTGTGTATTTCGGAAAATTGCGTGTGTGATAGTAGTAGAGTTGTGTGTATGCAGGAGAGATGTGTGTATGTAGGAAAGAGGGTGGAAACTTATCAATGCTATAGGACCTATGCAAGAACCTAACATGATCAAATTTGACTCATGACAATACAGCTTTAAAAAATGCATTGGCAGCAATTGTACCGATCATCTACTTTCAATGAATTATCAGCAAATTGGTGAAAGTACACCTATTAAAAAAAAAATAACAGCCTCCTCCATATCCCCTCTAGCTGTCCTGTCCATCACCAAGATAGGTGCGTTTTCTGCCATTTTAGGTAGAAGTAATGTTCAACCAATTTGCTTCTAATTTAGACAAAGTAGTAGGAAAGTTTATCAAACAAACACTACATATGAGCTCTATCTATTTTACAATACGTGTAATATGTATTCACAAAATGTCCATTTTCTATATGTGTGAACTTCACATCTTTTTTTTTTTTAGTAAGTTTTAGTGCATGATGAGGTGGTGTTTACCTATAGGATCCACCATCTCTTGGACTGGGCACCATTGATGGTATTTATTGGGCCCCACGTTCTTAAGTAAATCTCAATATTGCTTCAAAAAGGTAGCTATGCATATACAGTTTACAGACAGAATGTTAACATATTAAGCAAGAGTGTGACAACTTATCAGTGCTAAATGTGCCATAAAAAAACCCAGCATGTAAAATTCTTAGCTTTGACAAGTGACAACATATCTGGCAAAATGCATTGTAAACCAAATGTAATTTTTAGCTGCAGTAAATTTTAGACAATCAAAATGATGTTAAAATGTGTGCGTTTCTTACAGTCTAGAGGCTGCTTATTCTGATGGAGGAAAACACTGACAGCATCCTTCATGATCACTGAAAGAACTGTTCTCCTTTCTCCTGCCCCACACTGATCTATCTGATCGGTGCAGTGCAGGGGAGAAAGTCACCAGGACTTGCACGGATGTTGCGCATCCTGTGTAGCTGAAAAAACTTCTGCAAGACTAGCCCTTGGACCTCTTTATGAAAAGAAGAACGACACTCCTGATATGTGAGGTGGCATGGATAGGGTCCCAATCAAACAAAGTTGTTGATTAGCCATTGAACCTTTCAGGTCATGTGATCAGTCACATTCCTGGAAGGAATTTCAAGATGTGGTAATGTATACGATGGATGAGTGTACATATATATATATATATATATATATATATAAGTGTTTGTGTGTGTGGAGCTGCATGAGTATATAAGAGAGCTGTTGGTGTATGTAAGAAAGCTGTGTACAAGTATGTAGCAAAACAGTGCGTGTATGTAACAGAGGTGTGAGTGCATACTTCAAAGCTGTAGAAAAGCTATATGTGTTAGAACTGTGTTTGTGTATGGAGGAGAGTTGTGTGTGTATTTCGGAAAATTGCGTGTGTGATAGTAGTAGAGTTGTGTGTATGCAGGAGAGATGTGTGTATGTAGGAAAGAGGGTGGAAACTTATCAATGCTATAGGACCTATGCAAGAACCTAACATGATCAAATTTGACTCATGACAATACAGCTTTAAAAAATGCATTGGCAGCAATTGTACCGATCATCTACTTTCAATGAATTATCAGCAAATTGGTGAAAGTACACCTATTAAAAAAAAAATAACAGCCTCCTCCATATCCCCTCTAGCTGTCCTGTCCATCACCAAGATAGGTGCGTTTTCTGCCATTTTAGGTAGAAGTAATGTTCAACCAATTTGCTTCTAATTTAGACAAAGTAGTAGGAAAGTTTATCAAACAAACACTACATATGAGCTCTATCTATTTTACAATACGTGTAATATGTATTCACAAAATGTCCATTTTCTATATGTGTGAACTTCACATCTTTTTTTTTTTTAGTAAGTTTTAGTGCATGATGAGGTGGTGTTTACCTATAGGATCCACCATCTCTTGGACTGGGCACCATTGATGGTATTTATTGGGCCCCACGTTCTTAAGTAAATCTCAATATTGCTTCAAAAAGGTAGCTATGCATATACAGTTTACAGACAGAATGTTAACATATTAAGCAAGAGTGTGACAACTTATCAGTGCTAAATGTGCCATAAAAAAACCCAGCATGTAAAATTCTTAGCTTTGACAAGTGACAACATATCTGGCAAAATGCATTGTAAACCAAATGTAATTTTTAGCTGCAGTAAATTTTAGACAATCAAAATGATGTTAAAATGTGTGCGTTTCTTACAGTCTAGAGGCTGCTTATTCTGATGGAGGAAAACACTGACAGCATCCTTCATGATCACTGAAAGAACTGTTCTCCTTTCTCCTGCCCCACACTGATCTATCTGATCGGTGCAGTGCAGGGGAGAAAGTCACCAGGACTTGCACGGATGTTGCGCATCCTGTGTAGCTGAAAAAACTTCTGCAAGACTAGCCCTTGGACCTCTTTATGAAAAGAAGAACGACACTCCTGATATGTGAGGTGGCATGGATAGGGTCCCAATCAAACAAAGTTGTTGATTAGCCATTGAACCTTTCAGGTCATGTGATCAGTCACATTCCTGGAAGGAATTTCAAGATGTGGTAATGTATACGATGGATGAGTGTACATATATATATATATATATATATATATATATATATAAGTGTTTGTGTGTGTGGAGCTGCATGAGTATATAAGAGAGCTGTTGGTGTATGTAAGAAAGCTGTGTACAAGTATGTAGCAAAACAGTGCGTGTATGTAACAGAGGTGTGAGTGCATACTTCAAAGCTGTAGAAAAGCTATATGTGTTAGAACTGTGTTTGTGTATGGAGGAGAGTTGTGTGTGTATTTCGGAAAATTGCGTGTGTGATAGTAGTAGAGTTGTGTGTATGCAGGAGAGATGTGTGTATGTAGGAAAGAGGGTGGAAACTTATCAATGCTATAGGACCTATGCAAGAACCTAACATGATCAAATTTGACTCATGACAATACAGCTTTAAAAAATGCATTGGCAGCAATTGTACCGATCATCTACTTTCAATGAATTATCAGCAAATTGGTGAAAGTACACCTATTAAAAAAAAAATAACAGCCTCCTCCATATCCCCTCTAGCTGTCCTGTCCATCACCAAGATAGGTGCGTTTTCTGCCATTTTAGGTAGAAGTAATGTTCAACCAATTTGCTTCTAATTTAGACAAAGTAGTAGGAAAGTTTATCAAACAAACACTACATATGAGCTCTATCTATTTTACAATACGTGTAATATGTATTCACAAAATGTCCATTTTCTATATGTGTGAACTTCACATCTTTTTTTTTTTTAGTAAGTTTTAGTGCATGATGAGGTGGTGTTTACCTATAGGATCCACCATCTCTTGGACTGGGCACCATTGATGATATTTATTGGGCCCCACGTTCTTAAGTAAATCTCAATATTGCTTCAAAAAGGTAGCTATGCATATACAGTTTACAGACAGAATGTTAACATATTAAGCAAGAGTGTGACAACTTATCAGTGCTAAATGTGCCATAAAAAAACCCAGCATGTAAAATTCTTAGCTTTGACAAGTGACAACATATCTGGCAAAATGCATTGTAAACCAAATGTAATTTTTAGCTGCAGTAAATTTTAGACAATCAAAATGATGTTAAAATGTGTGCGTTTCTTACAGTCTAGAGGCTGCTTATTCTGATGGAGGAAAACACTGACAGCATCCTTCATGATCACTGAAAGAACTGTTCTCCTTTCTCCTGCCCCACACTGATCTATCTGATCGGTGCAGTGCAGGGGAGAAAGTCACCAGGACTTGCACGGATGTTGCGCATCCTGTGTAGCTGAAAAAACTTCTGCAAGACTAGCCCTTGGACCTCTTTATGAAAAGAAGAACGACACTCCTGATATGTGAGGTGGCATGGATAGGGTCCCAATCAAACAAAGTTGTTGATTAGCCATTGAACCTTTCAGGTCATGTGATCAGTCACATTCCTGGAAGGAATTTCAAGATGTGGTAATGTATACGATGGATGAGTGTACATATATATATATATATATATAAGTGTTTGTGTGTGTGGAGCTGCATGAGTATATAAGAGAGCTGTTGGTGTATGTAAGAAAGCTGTGTACAAGTATGTAGCAAAACAGTGCGTGTATGTAACAGAGGTGTGAGTGCATACTTCAAAGCTGTAGAAAAGCTATATGTGTTAGAACTGTGTTTGTGTATGGAGGAGAGTTGTGTGTGTATTTCGGAAAATTGCGTGTGTGATAGTAGTAGAGTTGTGTGTATGCAGGAGAGATGTGTGTATGTAGGAAAGAGGGTGGAAACTTATCAATGCTATAGGACCTATGCAAGAACCTAACATGATCAAATTTGACTCATGACAATACAGCTTTAAAAAATGCATTGGCAGCAATTGTACCGATCATCTACTTTCAATGAATTATCAGCAAATTGGTGAAAGTACACCTATTAAAAAAAAAATAACAGCCTCCTCCATATCCCCTCTAGCTGTCCTGTCCATCACCAAGATAGGTGCGTTTTCTGCCATTTTAGGTAGAAGTAATGTTCAACCAATTTGCTTCTAATTTAGACAAAGTAGTAGGAAAGTTTATCAAACAAACTCTACATATGAGCTCTATCTATTTTACAATACGTGTAATATGTATTCACAAAATGTCCATTTTCTATATGTGTGAACTTCACATCTTTTTTTTTTTTAGTAAGTTTTAGTGCATGATGAGGTGGTGTTTACCTATAGGATCCACCATCTCTTGGACTGGGCACCATTGATGGTATTTATTGGGCCCCACGTTCTTAAGTAAATCTCAATATTGCTTCAAAAAGGTAGCTATGCATATACAGTTTACAGACAGAATGTTAACATATTAAGCAAGAGTGTGACAACTTATCAGTGCTAAATGTGCCATAAAAAAACCCAGCATGTAAAATTCTTAGCTTTGACAAGTGACAACATATCTGGCAAAATGCATTGTAAACCAAATGTAATTTTTAGCTGCAGTAAATTTTAGACAATCAAAATGATGTTAAAATGTGTGTGTTTCTTAGAGTCTAGAGGCTGCTTATTCTGATGGAGGAAAACACTGACAGCATCCTTCATGATCACTGAAAGAACTGTTCTCCTTTCTCCTGCCCCACACTGATCTATCTGATCGGTGCAGTGCAGGGGAGAAAGTCACCAGGACTTGCACGGATGTTGCGCATCCTGTGTAGTTGAAAAAACTTCTGCAAGACTAGCCCTTGGACCTCTTTATGAAAAGAAGAACGACACTCCTGATATGTGAGGTGGCATGGATAGGGTCCCAATCAAACAAAGTTGTTGATTAGCCATTGAACCTTTCAGGTCATGTGATCAGTCACATTCCTGGAAGGAATTTCAAGATGTGGTAATGTATACGATGGATGAGTGTACATATATATATATATATATAAGTGTTTGTGTGTGTGGAGCTGCATGAGTATATAAGAGAGCTGTTGGTGTATGTAAGAAAGCTGTGTACAAGTATGTAGCAAAACAGTGCATGTATGTAACAGAGGTGTGAGTGCATACTTCAAAGCTGTAGAAAAGCTATATGTGTTAGAACTGTGTTTGTGTATGGAGGAGAGTTGTGTGTGTATTTCGGAAAATTGCGTGTGTGATAGTAGTAGAGTTGTGTGTATGCAGGAGAGATGTGTGTATGTAGGAAAGAGGGTGGAAACTTATCAATGCTATAGGACCTATGCAAGAACCTAACATGATCAAATTTGACTCATGACAATACAGCTTTAAAAAATGCATTGGCAGCAATTGTACCGATCATCTACTTTCAATGAATTATCAGCAAATTGGTGAAAGTACACCTATTAAAAAAAAAATAACAGCCTCCTCCATATCCCCTCTAGCTGTCCTGTCCATCACCAAGATAGGTGCGTTTTCTGCCATTTTAGGTAGAAGTAATGTTCAACCAATTTGCTTCTAATTTAGACAAAGTAGTAGGAAAGTTTATCAAACAAACTCTACATATGAGCTCTATCTATTTTACAATACGTGTAATATGTATTCACAAAATGTCCATTTTCTATATGTGTGAACTTCACATCTTTTTTTTTTTTAGTAAGTTTTAGTGCATGATGAGGTGGTGTTTACCTATAGGATCCACCATCTCTTGGACTGGGCACCATTGATGGTATTTATTGGGCCCCACGTTCTTAAGTAAATCTCAATATTGCTTCAAAAAGGTAGCTATGCATATACAGTTTACAGACAGAATGTTAACATATTAAGCAAGAGTGTGACAACTTATCAGTGCTAAATGTGCCATAAAAAAACCCAGCATGTAAAATTCTTAGCTTTGACAAGTGACAACATATCTGGCAAAATGCATTGTAAACCAAATGTAATTTTTAGCTGCAGTAAATTTTAGACAATCAAAATGATGTTAAAATGTGTGTGTTTCTTAGAGTCTAGAGGCTGCTTATTCTGATGGAGGAAAACACTGACAGCATCCTTCATGATCACTGAAAGAACTGTTCTCCTTTCTCCTGCCCCACACTGATCTATCTGATCGGTGCAGTGCAGGGGAGAAAGTCACCAGGACTTGCACGGATGTTGCGCATCCTGTGTAGTTGAAAAAACTTCTGCAAGACTAGCCCTTGGACCTCTTTATGAAAAGAAGAACGACACTCCTGATATGTGAGGTGGCATGGATAGGGTCCCAATCAAACAAAGTTGTTGATTAGCCATTGAACCTTTCAGGTCATGTGATCAGTCACATTCCTGGAAGGAATTTCAAGATGTGGTAATGTATACGATGGATGAGTGTACATATATATATATATATAAGTGTTTGTGTGTGTGGAGCTGCATGAGTATATAAGAGAGCTGTTGGTGTATGTAAGAAAGCTGTGTACAAGTATGTAGCAAAACAGTGCATGTATGTAACAGAGGTGTGAGTGCATACTTCAAAGCTGTAGAAAAGCTATATGTGTTAGAACTGTGTTTGTGTATGGAGGAGAGTTGTGTGTGTATTTCGGAAAATTGCGTGTGTGATAGTAGTAGAGTTGTGTGTATGCAGGAGAGATGTGTGTATGTAGGAAAGAGGGTGGAAACTTATCAATGCTATAGGACCTATGCAAGAACCTAACATGATCAAATTTGACTCATGACAATACAGCTTTAAAAAATGCATTGGCAGCAATTGTACCGATCATCTACTTTCAATGAATTATCAGCAAATTGGTGAAAGTACACCTATTAAAAAAAAAATAACAGCCTCCTCCATATCCCCTCTAGCTGTCCTGTCCATCACCAAGATAGGTGCGTTTTCTGCCATTTTAGGTAGAAGTAATGTTCAACCAATTTGCTTCTAATTTAGACAAAGTAGTAGGAAAGTTTATCAAACAAACTCTACATATGAGCTCTATCTATTTTACAATACGTGTAATATGTATTCACAAAATGTCCATTTTCTATATGTGTGAACTTCACATCTTTTTTTTTTTTAGTAAGTTTTAGTGCATGATGAGGTGGTGTTTACCTATAGGATCCACCATCTCTTGGACTGGGCACCATTGATGGTATTTATTGGGCCCCACGTTCTTAAGTAAATCTCAATATTGCTTCAAAAAGGTAGCTATGCATATACAGTTTACAGACAGAATGTTAACATATTAAGCAAGAGTGTGACAACTTATCAGTGCTAAATGTGCCATAAAAAAACCCAGCATGTAAAATTCTTAGCTTTGACAAGTGACAACATATCTGGCAAAATGCATTGTAAACCAAATGTAATTTTTAGCTGCAGTAAATTTTAGACAATCAAAATGATGTTAAAATGTGTGTGTTTCTTACAGTCTAGAGGCTGCTTATTCTGATGGAGGAAAACACTGACAGCATCCTTCATGATCACTGAAAGAACTGTTCTCCTTTCTCCTGCCCCACACTGATCTATCTGATCGGTGCAGTGCAGGGGAGAAAGTCACCAGGACTTGCACGGATGTTGCGCATCCTGTGTAGCTGAAAAAACTTCTGCAAGACTAGCCCTTGGACCTCTTTATGAAAAGAAGAACGACACTCCTGATATGTGAGGTGGCATGGATAGGGTCCCAATCAAACAAAGTTGTTGATTAGCCATTGAACCTTTCAGGTCATGTGATCAGTCACATTCCTGGAAGGAATTTCAAGATGTGGTAATGTATACGATGGATGAGTGTACATATATATATATATATATATAAGTGTTTGTGTGTGTGGAGCTGCATGAGTATATAAGAGAGCTGTTGGTGTATGTAAGAAAGCTGTGTACAAGTATGTAGCAAAACAGTGCGTTTATGTAACAGAGGTGTGAGTGCATACTTCAAAGCTGTAGAAAAGCTATATGTGTTAGAACTGTGTTTGTGTATGGAGGAGAGTTGTGTGTGTATTTCGGAAAATTGCGTGTGTGATAGTAGTAGAGTTGTGTGTATGCAGGAGAGATGTGTGTATGTAGGAAAGAGGGTGGAAACTTATCAATGCTATAGGACCTATGCAAGAACCTAACATGATCAAATTTGACTCATGACAATACAGCTTTAAAAAATGCATTGGCAGCAATTGTACCGATCATCTACTTTCAATGAATTATCAGCAAATTGGTGAAAGTACACCTATTAAAAAAAAAATAACAGCCTCCTCCATATCCCCTCTAGCTGTCCTGTCCATCACCAAGATAGGTGCGTTTTCTGCCATTTTAGGTAGAAGTAATGTTCAACCAATTTGCTTCTAATTTAGACAAAGTAGTAGGAAAGTTTATCAAACAAACTCTACATATGAGCTCTATCTATTTTACAATACGTGTAATATGTATTCACAAAATGTCCATTTTCTATATGTGTGAACTTCACATCTTTTTTTTTTTTAGTAAGTTTTAGTGCATGATGAGGTGGTGTTTACCTATAGGATCCACCATCTCTTGGACTGGGCACCATTGATGGTATTTATTGGGCCCCACGTTCTTAAGTAAATCTCAATATTGCTTCAAAAAGGTAGCTATGCATATACAGTTTACAGACAGAATGTTAACATATTAAGCAAGAGTGTGACAACTTATCAGTGCTAAATGTGCCATAAAAAAACCCAGCATGTAAAATTCTTAGCTTTGACAAGTGACAACATATCTGGCAAAATGCATTGTAAACCAAATGTAATTTTTAGCTGCAGTAAATTTTAGACAATCAAAATGATGTTAAAATGTGTGTGTTTCTTACAGTCTAGAGACTGCTTATTCTGATGGAGGAAAACACTGACAGCATCCTTCATGATCACTGAAAGAACTGTTCTCATTTCTCCTGCCCCACACTGATCTATCTGATCGGTGCAGTGCAGGGGAGAAAGTCACCAGGACTTGCACGGATGTTGCGCATCCTGTGTAGCTGAAAAAACTTCTGCAAGACTAGCCCTTGGACCTCTTTATGAAAAGAAGAACGACACTCCTGATATGTGAGGTGGCATGGATAGGGTCCCAATCAAACAAAGTTGTTGATTAGCCATTGAACCTTTCAGGTCATGTGATCAGTCACATTCCTGGAAGGAATTTCAAGATGTGGTAATGTATACGATGGATGAGTGTACATATATATATATATATATATATATATATATAAGTGTTTGTGTGTGTGGAGCTGCATGAGTATATAAGAGAGCTGTTGGTGTATGTAAGAAAGCTGTGTACAAGTATGTAGCAAAACAGTGCATGTATGTAACAGAGGTGTGAGTGCATACTTCAAAGCTGTAGAAAAGCTATATGTGTTAGAACTGTGTTTGTGTATGGAGGAGAGTTGTGTGTGTATTTCGGAAAATTGCTTGTGTGATAGTAGTAGAGTTGTGTGTATGCAGGAGAGATGTGTGTATGTAGGAAAGAGGGTGGAAACTTATCAATGCTATAGGACCTATGCAAGAACCTAACATGATCAAATTTGACTCATGACAATACAGCTTTAAAAAATGCATTGGCAGCAATTGTACCGATCATCTACTTTCAATGAATTATCAGCAAATTGGTGAAAGTACACCTATTAAAAAAAAAAAATAACAGCCTCCTCCATATCCCCTCTAGCTGTCCTGTCCATCACCAAGATAGGTGCGTTTTCTGCCATTTTAGGTAGAAGTAATGTTCAACCAATTTGCTTCTAATTTAGACAAAGTAGTAGGAAAGTTTATCAAACAAACTCTACATATGAGCTCTATCTATTTTACAATACGTGTAATATGTATTCACAAAATGTCCATTTTCTATATGTGTGAACTTCACATCTTTTTTTTTTTTAGTAAGTTTTAGTGCATGATGAGGTGGTGTTTACCTATAGGATCCACCATCTCTTGGACTGGGCACCATTGATGGTATTTATTGGGCCCCACGTTCTTAAGTAAATCTCAATATTGCTTCAAAAAGGTAGCTATGCATATACAGTTTACAGACAGAATGTTAACATATTAAGCAAGAGTGTGACAACTTATCAGTGCTAAATGTGCCATAAAAAAACCCAGCATGTAAAATTCTTAGCTTTGACAAGTGACAACATATCTGGCAAAATGCATTGTAAACCAAATGTAATTTTTAGCTGCAGTAAATTTTAGACAATCAAAATGATGTTAAAATGTGTGTGTTTCTTACAGTCTAGAGACTGCTTATTCTGATGGAGGAAAACACTGACAGCATCCTTCATGATCACTGAAAGAACTGTTCTCATTTCTCCTGCCCCACACTGATCTATCTGATCGGTGCAGTGCAGGGGAGAAAGTCACCAGGACTTGCACGGATGTTGCGCATCCTGTGTAGCTGAAAAAACTTCTGCAAGACTAGCCCTTGGACCTCTTTATGAAAAGAAGAACGACACTCCTGATATGTGAGGTGGCATGGATAGGGTCCCAATCAAACAAAGTTGTTGATTAGCCATTGAACCTTTCAGGTCATGTGATCAGTCACATTCCTGGAAGGAATTTCAAGATGTGGTAATGTATACGATGGATGAGTGTACATATATATATATATATATATATATATATATATATAAGTGTTTGTGTGTGTGGAGCTGCATGAGTATATAAGAGAGCTGTTGGTGTATGTAAGAAAGCTGTGTACAAGTATGTAGCAAAACAGTGCATGTATGTAACAGAGGTGTGAGTGCATACTTCAAAGCTGTAGAAAAGCTATATGTGTTAGAACTGTGTTTGTGTATGGAGGAGAGTTGTGTGTGTATTTCGGAAAATTGCTTGTGTGATAGTAGTAGAGTTGTGTGTATGCAGGAGAGATGTGTGTATGTAGGAAAGAGGGTGGAAACTTATCAATGCTATAGGACCTATGCAAGAACCTAACATGATCAAATTTGACTCATGACAATACAGCTTTAAAAAATGCATTGGCAGCAATTGTACCGATCATCTACTTTCAATGAATTATCAGCAAATTGGTGAAAGTACACCTATTAAAAAAAAAAAATAACAGCCTCCTCCATATCCCCTCTAGCTGTCCTGTCCATCACCAAGATAGGTGCGTTTTCTGCCATTTTAGGTAGAAGTAATGTTCAACCAATTTGCTTCTAATTTAGACAAAGTAGTAGGAAAGTTTATCAAACAAACTCTACATATGAGCTCTATCTATTTTACAATACGTGTAATATGTATTCACAAAATGTCCATTTTCTATATGTGTGAACTTCACATCTTTTTTTTTTTTAGTAAGTTTTAGTGCATGATGAGGTGGTGTTTACCTATAGGATCCACCATCTCTTGGACTGGGCACCATTGATGGTATTTATTGGGCCCCACGTTCTTAAGTAAATCTCAATATTGCTTCAAAAAGGTAGCTATGCATATACAGTTTACAGACAGAATGTTAACATATTAAGCAAGAGTGTGACAACTTATCAGTGCTAAATGTGCCATAAAAAAACCCAGCATGTAAAATTCTTAGCTTTGACAAGTGACAACATATCTGGCAAAATGCATTGTAAACCAAATGTAATTTTTAGCTGCAGTAAATTTTAGACAATCAAAATGATGTTAAAATGTGTGTGTTTCTTACAGTCTAGAGACTGCTTATTCTGATGGAGGAAAACACTGACAGCATCCTTCATGATCACTGAAAGAACTGTTCTCATTTCTCCTGCCCCACACTGATCTATCTGATCGGTGCAGTGCAGGGGAGAAAGTCACCAGGACTTGCACGGATGTTGCGCATCCTGTGTAGCTGAAAAAACTTCTGCAAGACTAGCCCTTGGACCTCTTTATGAAAAGAAGAACGACACTCCTGATATGTGAGGTGGCATGGATAGGGTCCCAATCAAACAAAGTTGTTGATTAGCCATTGAACCTTTCAGGTCATGTGATCAGTCACATTCCTGGAAGGAATTTCAAGATGTGGTAATGTATACGATGGATGAGTGTACATATATATATATATATATATATATAAGTGTTTGTGTGTGTGGAGCTGCATGAGTATATAAGAGAGCTGTTGGTGTATGTAAGAAAGCTGTGTACAAGTATGTAGCAAAACAGTGCATGTATGTAACAGAGGTGTGAGTGCATACTTCAAAGCTGTAGAAAAGCTATATGTGTTAGAACTGTGTTTGTGTATGGAGGAGAGTTGTGTGTGTATTTCGGAAAATTGCTTGTGTGATAGTAGTAGAGTTGTGTGTATGCAGGAGAGATGTGTGTATGTAGGAAAGAGGGTGGAAACTTATCAATGCTATAGGACCTATGCAAGAACCTAACATGATCAAATTTGACTCATGACAATACAGCTTTAAAAAATGCATTGGCAGCAATTGTACCGATCATCTACTTTCAATGAATTATCAGCAAATTGGTGAAAGTACACCTATTAAAAAAAAAATAACAGCCTCCTCCATATCCCCTCTAGCTGTCCTGTCCATCACCAAGATAGGTGCGTTTTCTGCCATTTTAGGTAGAAGTAATGTTCAACCAATTTGCTTCTAATTTAGACAAAGTAGTAGGAAAGTTTATCAAACAAACTCTACATATGAGCTCTATCTATTTTACAATACGTGTAATATGTATTCACAAAATGTCCATTTTCTATATGTGTGAACTTCACATCTTTTTTTTTTTTAGTAAGTTTTAGTGCATGATGAGGTGGTGTTTACCTATAGGATCCACCATCTCTTGGACTGGGCACCATTGATGGTATTTATTGGGCCCCACGTTCTTAAGTAAATCTCAATATTGCTTCAAAAAGGTAGCTATGCATATACAGTTTACAGACAGAATGTTAACATATTAAGCAAGAGTGTGACAACTTATCAGTGCTAAATGTGCCATAAAAAAACCCAGCATGTAAAATTCTTAGCTTTGACAAGTGACAACATATCTGGCAAAATGCATTGTAAACCAAATGTAATTTTTAGCTGCAGTAAATTTTAGACAATCAAAATGATGTTAAAATGTGTGTGTTTCTTACAGTCTAGAGACTGCTTATTCTGATGGAGGAAAACACTGACAGCATCCTTCATGATCACTGAAAGAACTGTTCTCCTTTCTCCTGCCCCACACTGATCTATCTGATCGGTGCAGTGCAGGGGAGAAAGTCACCAGGACTTGCACGGATGTTGCGCATCCTGTGTAGCTGAAAAAACTTCTGCAAGACTAGCCCTTGGACCTCTTTATGAAAAGAAGAACGACACTCCTGATATGTGAGGTGGCATGGATAGGGTCCCAATCAAACAAAGTTGTTGATTAGCCATTGAACCTTTCAGGTCATGTGATCAGTCACATTCCTGGAAGGAATTTCAAGATGTGGTAATGTATACGATGGATGAGTGTACATATATATATATATATATATAAGTGTTTGTGTGTGTGGAGCTGCATGAGTATATAAGAGAGCTGTTGGTGTATGTAAGAAAGCTGTGTACAAGTATGTAGCAAAACAGTGCGTGTATGTAACAGAGGTGTGAGTGCATACTTCAAAGCTGTAGAAAAGCTATATGTGTTAGAACTGTGTTTGTGTATGGAGGAGAGTTGTGTGTGTATTTCGGAAAATTGCGTGTGTGATAGTAGTAGAGTTGTGTGTATGCAGGAGAGATGTGTGTATGTAGGAAAGAGGGTGGAAACTTATCAATGCTATAGGACCTATGCAAGAACCTAACATGATCAAATTTGACTCATGACAATACAGCTTTAAAAAATGCATTGGCAGCAATTGTACCGATCATCTACTTTCAATGAATTATCAGCAAATTGGTGAAAGTACACCTATTAAAAAAAAAATAACAGCCTCCTCCATATCCCCTCTAGCTGTCCTGTCCATCACCAAGATAGGTGCGTTTTCTGCCATTTTAGGTAGAAGTAATGTTCAACCAATTTGCTTCTAATTTAGACAAAGTAGTAGGAAAGTTTATCAAACAAACTCTACATATGAGCTCTATCTATTTTACAATACGTGTAATATGTATTCACAAAATGTCCATTTTCTATATGTGTGAACTTCACATCTTTTTTTTTTTTAGTAAGTTTTGGTGCATGATGAGGTGGTGTTTACCTATAGGATCCACCATCTCTTGGACTGGGCACCATTGATGGTATTTATTGGGTCCCACGTTCTTAAGTAAATCTCAATATTGCTTCAAAAAGGTAGCTATGCATATACAGTTTACAGACAGAATGTTAACATATTAAGCAAGAGTGTGACAACTTATCAGTGCTAAATGTGCCATAAAAAAACCCAGCATGTAAAATTCTTAGCTTTGACAAGTGACAACATATCTGGCAAAATGCATTGTAAACCAAATGTAATTTTTAGCTGCAGTAAATTTTAGACAATCAAAATGATGTTAAAATGTGTGTGTTTCTTACAGTCTAGAGGCTGCTTATTCTGATGGAGGAAAACACTGACAGCATCCTTCATGATCACTGAAAGAACTGTTCTCCTTTCTCCTGCCCCACACTGATCTATCTGATCGGTGCAGTGCAGGGGAGAAAGTCACCAGGACTTGCACAGATGTTGCGCATCCTGTGTAGCTGAAAAAACTTCTGCAAGACTAGCCCTTGGACCTCTTTATGAAAAGAAGAACGACACTCCTGATATGTGAGGTGGCATGGATAGGGTCCCAATCAAACAAAGTTGTTGATTAGCCATTGAACCTTTCAGGTCATGTGATCAGTCACATTCCTGGAAGGAATTTCAAGATGTGGTAATGTATACGATGGATGAGTGTACATATATATATATATATATATATATATATATAAGTGTTTGTGTGTGTGGAGCTGCATGAGTATATAAGAGAGCTGTTGGTGTATGTAAGAAAGCTGTGTACAAGTATGTAGCAAAACAGTGCATGTATGTAACAGAGGTGTGAGTGCATACTTCAAAGCTGTAGAAAAGCTATATGTGTTAGAACTGTGTTTGTGTATGGAGGAGAGTTGTGTGTGTATTTCGGAAAATTGCTTGTGTGATAGTAGTAGAGTTGTGTGTATGCAGGAGAGATGTGTGTATGTAGGAAAGAGGGTGGAAACTTATCAATGCTATAGGACCTATGCAAGAACCTAACATGATCAAATTTGACTCATGACAATACAGCTTTAAAAAATGCATTGGCAGCAATTGTACCGATCATCTACTTTCAATGAATTATCAGCAAATTGGTGAAAGTACACCTATTAAAAAAAAAATAACAGCCTCCTCCATATCCCCTCTAGCTGTCCTGTCCATCACCAAGATAGGTGCGTTTTCTGCCATTTTAGGTAGAAGTAATGTTCAACCAATTTGCTTCTAATTTAGACAAAGTAGTAGGAAAGTTTATCAAACAAACTCTACATATGAGCTCTATCTATTTTACAATACGTGTAATATGTATTCACAAAATGTCCATTTTCTATATGTGTGAACTTCACATCTTTTTTTTTTTTAGTAAGTTTTAGTGCATGATGAGGTGGTGTTTACCTATAGGATCCACCATCTCTTGGACTGGGCACCATTGATGGTATTTATTGGGCCCCACGTTCTTAAGTAAATCTCAATATTGCTTCAAAAAGGTAGCTATGCATATACAGTTTACAGACAGAATGTTAACATATTAAGCAAGAGTGTGACAACTTATCAGTGCTAAATGTGCCATAAAAAAACCCAGCATGTAAAATTCTTAGCTTTGACAAGTGACAACATATCTGGCAAAATGCATTGTAAACCAAATGTAATTTTTAGCTGCAGTAAATTTTAGACAATCAAAATGATGTTAAAATGTGTGTGTTTCTTACAGTCTAGAGACTGCTTATTCTGATGGAGGAAAACACTGACAGCATCCTTCATGATCACTGAAAGAACTGTTCTCCTTTCTCCTGCCCCACACTGATCTATCTGATCGGTGCAGTGCAGGGGAGAAAGTCACCAGGACTTGCACGGATGTTGCGCATCCTGTGTAGCTGAAAAAACTTCTGCAAGACTAGCCCTTGGACCTCTTTATGAAAAGAAGAACGACACTCCTGATATGTGAGGTGGCATGGATAGGGTCCCAATCAAACAAAGTTGTTGATTAGCCATTGAACCTTTCAGGTCATGTGATCAGTCACATTCCTGGAAGGAATTTCAAGATGTGGTAATGTATACGATGGATGAGTGTACATATATATATATATATATATAAGTGTTTGTGTGTGTGGAGCTGCATGAGTATATAAGAGAGCTGTTGGTGTATGTAAGAAAGCTGTGTACAAGTATGTAGCAAAACAGTGCGTGTATGTAACAGAGGTGTGAGTGCATACTTCAAAGCTGTAGAAAAGCTATATGTGTTAGAACTGTGTTTGTGTATGGAGGAGAGTTGTGTGTGTATTTCGGAAAATTGCGTGTGTGATAGTAGTAGAGTTGTGTGTATGCAGGAGAGATGTGTGTATGTAGGAAAGAGGGTGGAAACTTATCAATGCTATAGGACCTATGCAAGAACCTAACATGATCAAATTTGACTCATGACAATACAGCTTTAAAAAATGCATTGGCAGCAATTGTACCGATCATCTACTTTCAATGAATTATCAGCAAATTGGTGAAAGTACACCTATTAAAAAAAAAATAACAGCCTCCTCCATATCCCCTCTAGCTGTCCTGTCCATCACCAAGATAGGTGCGTTTTCTGCCATTTTAGGTAGAAGTAATGTTCAACCAATTTGCTTCTAATTTAGACAAAGTAGTAGGAAAGTTTATCAAACAAACTCTACATATGAGCTCTATCTATTTTACAATACGTGTAATATGTATTCACAAAATGTCCATTTTCTATATGTGTGAACTTCACATCTTTTTTTTTTTTAGTAAGTTTTGGTGCATGATGAGGTGGTGTTTACCTATAGGATCCACCATCTCTTGGACTGGGCACCATTGATGGTATTTATTGGGTCCCACGTTCTTAAGTAAATCTCAATATTGCTTCAAAAAGGTAGCTATGCATATACAGTTTACAGACAGAATGTTAACATATTAAGCAAGAGTGTGACAACTTATCAGTGCTAAATGTGCCATAAAAAAACCCAGCATGTAAAATTCTTAGCTTTGACAAGTGACAACATATCTGGCAAAATGCATTGTAAACCAAATGTAATTTTTAGCTGCAGTAAATTTTAGACAATCAAAATGATGTTAAAATGTGTGTGTTTCTTACAGTCTAGAGGCTGCTTATTCTGATGGAGGAAAACACTGACAGCATCCTTCATGATCACTGAAAGAACTGTTCTCCTTTCTCCTGCCCCACACTGATCTATCTGATCGGTGCAGTGCAGGGGAGAAAGTCACCAGGACTTGCACAAATGTTGCGCATCCTGTGTAGCTGAAAAAACTTCTGCAAGACTAGCCCTTGGACCTCTTTATGAAAAGAAGAACGACACTCCTGATATGTGAGGTGGCATGGATAGGGTCCCAATCAAACAAAGTTGTTGATTAGCCATTGAACCTTTCAGGTCATGTGATCAGTCACATTCCTGGAAGGAATTTCAAGATGTGGTAATGTATACGATGGATGAGTGTACATATATATATATATATATATATATATATATAAGTGTTTGTGTGTGTGGAGCTGCATGAGTATATAAGAGAGCTGTTGGTGTATGTAAGAAAGCTGTGTACAAGTATGTAGCAAAACAGTGCGTGTATGTAACAGAGGTGTGAGTGCATACTTCAAAGCTGTAGAAAAGCTATATGTGTTAGAACTGTGTTTGTGTATGGAGGAGAGTTGTGTGTGTATTTCGGAAAATTGCGTGTGTGATAGTAGTAGAGTTGTGTGTATGCAGGAGAGATGTGTGTATGTAGGAAAGAGGGTGGAAACTTATCAATGCTATAGGACCTATGCAAGAACCTAACATGATCAAATTTGACTCATGACAATACAGCTTTAAAAAATGCATTGGCAGCAATTGTACCGATCATCTACTTTCAATGAATTATCAGCAAATTGGTGAAAGTACACCTATTAAAAAAAAAATAACAGCCTCCTCCATATCCCCTCTAGCTGTCCTGTCCATCACCAAGATAGGTGCGTTTTCTGCCATTTTAGGTAGAAGTAATGTTCAACCAATTTGCTTCTAATTTAGACAAAGTAGTAGGAAAGTTTATCAAACAAACTCTACATATGAGCTCTATCTATTTTACAATACGTGTAATATGTATTCACAAAATGTCCATTTTCTATATGTGTGAACTTCACATCTTTTTTTTTTTTAGTAAGTTTTAGTGCATGATGAGGTGGTGTTTACCTATAGGATCCACCATCTCTTGGACTGGGCACCATTGATGGTATTTATTGGGCCCCACGTTCTTAAGTAAATCTCAATATTGCTTCAAAAAGGTAGCTATGCATATACAGTTTACAGACAGAATGTTAACATATTAAGCAAGAGTGTGACAACTTATCAGTGCTAAATGTGCCATAAAAAAACCCAGCATGTAAAATTCTTAGCTTTGACAAGTGACAACATATCTGGCAAAATGCATTGTAAACCAAATGTAATTTTTAGCTGCAGTAAATTTTAGACAATCAAAATGATGTTAAAATGTGTGTGTTTCTTACAGTCTAGAGGCTGCTTATTCTGATGGAGGAAAACACTGACAGCATCCTTCATGATCACTGAAAGAACTGTTCTCCTTTCTCCTGCCCCACACTGATCTATCTGATCGGTGCAGTGCAGGGGAGAAAGTCACCAGGACTTGCACGGATGTTGCGCATCCTGTGTAGCTGAAAAAACTTCTGCAAGACTAGCCCTTGGACCTCTTTATGAAAAGAAGAACGACACTCCTGATATGTGAGGTGGCATGGATAGGGTCCCAATCAAACAAAGTTGTTGATTAGCCATTGAACCTTTCAGGTCATGTGATCAGTCACATTCCTGGAAGGAATTTCAAGATGTGGTAATGTATACGATGGATGAGTGTACATATATATATATATATATAAGTGTTTGTGTGTGTGAAGCTGCATGAGTATATAAGAGAGCTGTTGGTGTATGTAAGAAAGCTGTGTACAAGTATGTAGCAAAACAGTGCGTGTATGTAACAGAGGTGTGAGTGCATACTTCAAAGCTGTAGAAAAGCTATATGTGTTAGAACTGTGTTTGTGTATGGAGGAGAGTTGTGTGTGTATTTCGGAAAATTGCGTGTGTGATAGTAGTAGAGTTGTGTGTATGCAGGAGAGATGTGTGTATGTAGGAAAGAGGGTGGAAACTTATCAATGCTATAGGACCTATGCAAGAACCTAACATGATCAAATTTGACTCATGACAATACAGCTTTAAAAAATGCATTGGCAGCAATTGTACCGATCATCTACTTTCAATGAATTATCAGTAAATTGGTGAAAGTACACCTATTAAAAAAAAAATAACAGCCTCCTCCATATCCCCTCTAGCTGTCCTGTCCATCACCAAGATAGGTGCGTTTTCTGCCATTTTAGGTAGAAGTAATGTTCAACCAATTTGCTTCTAATTTAGACAAAGTAGTAGGAAAGTTTATCAAACAAACTCTACATATGAGCTCTATCTATTTTACAATACGTGTAATATGTATTCACAAAATGTCCATTTTCTATATGTGTGAACTTCACATCTTTTTTTTTTTTAGTAAGTTTTAGTGCATGATGAGGTGGTGTTTACCTATAGGATCCACCATCTCTTGGACTGGGCACCATTGATGGTATTTATTGGGCCCCACGTTCTTAAGTAAATCTCAATATTGCTTCAAAAAGGTAGCTATGCATATACAGTTTACAGACAGAATGTTAACATATTAAGCAAGAGTGTGACAACTTATCAGTGCTAAATGTGCCATAAAAAAACCCAGCATGTAAAATTCTTAGCTTTGACAAGTGACAACATATCTGGCAAAATGCATTGTAAACCAAATGTAATTTTTAGCTGCAGTAAATTTTAGACAATCAAAATGATGTTAAAATGTGTGTGTTTCTTACAGTCTAGAGGCTGCTTATTCTGATGGAGGAAAACACTGACAGCATCCTTCATGATCACTGAAAGAACTGTTCTCCTTTCTCCTGCCCCACACTGATCTATCTGATCGGTGCAGTGCAGGGGAGAAAGTCACCAGGACTTGCACGGATGTTGCGCATCCTGTGTAGCTGAAAAAACTTCTGCAAGACTAGCCCTTGGACCTCTTTATGAAAAGAAGAACGACACTCCTGATATGTGAGGTGGCATGGATAGGGTCCCAATCAAACAAAGTTGTTGATTAGCCATTGAACCTTTCAGGTCATGTGATCAGTCACATTCCTGGAAGGAATTTCAAGATGTGGTAATGTATACGATGGATGAGTGTACATATATATATATATATATATATATATAAGTGTTTGTGTGTGTGAAGCTGCATGAGTATATAAGAGAGCTGTTGGTGTATGTAAGAAAGCTGTGTACAAGTATGTAGCAAAACAGTGCGTGTATGTAACAGAGGTGTGAGTGCATACTTCAAAGCTGTAGAAAAGCTATATGTGTTAGAACTGTGTTTGTGTATGGAGGAGAGTTGTGTGTGTATTTCGGAAAATTGCGTGTGTGATAGTAGTAGAGTTGTGTGTATGCAGGAGAGATGTGTGTATGTAGGAAAGAGGGTGGAAACTTATCAATGCTATAGGACCTATGCAAGAACCTAACATGATCAAATTTGACTCATGACAATACAGCTTTAAAAAATGCATTGGCAGCAATTGTACCGATCATCTACTTTCAATGAATTATCAGCAAATTGGTGAAAGTACACCTATTAAAAAAAAAATAACAGCCTCCTCCATATCCCCTCTAGCTGTCCTGTCCATCACCAAGATAGGTGCGTTTTCTGCCATTTTAGGTAGAAGTAATGTTCAACCAATTTGCTTCTAATTTAGACAAAGTAGTAGGAAAGTTTATCAAACAAACTCTACATATGAGCTCTATCTATTTTACAATACGTGTAATATGTATTCACAAAATGTCCATTTTCTATATGTGTGAACTTCACATCTTTTTTTTTTTTAGTAAGTTTTAGTGCATGATGAGGTGGTGTTTACCTATAGGATCCACCATCTCTTGGACTGGGCACCATTGATGGTATTTATTGGGCCCCACGTTCTTAAGTAAATCTCAATATTGCTTCAAAAAGGTAGCTATGCATATACAGTTTACAGACAGAATGTTAACATATTAAGCAAGAGTGTGACAACTTATCAGTGCTAAATGTGCCATAAAAAAACCCAGCATGTAAAATTCTTAGCTTTGACAAGTGACAACATATCTGGCAAAATGCATTGTAAACCAAATGTAATTTTTAGCTGCAGTAAATTTTAGACAATCAAAATGATGTTAAAATGTGTGTGTTTCTTACAGTCTAGAGGCTGATTATTCTGATGGAGGAAAACACTGACAGCATCCTTCATGATCACTGAAAGAACTGTTCTCCTTTCTCCTGCCCCACACTGATCTATCTGATCGGTGCAGTGCAGGGGAGAAAGTCACCAGGACTTGCACGGATGTTGCGCATCCTGTGTAGCTGAAAAAACTTCTGCAAGACTAGCCCTTGGACCTCTTTATGAAAAGAAGAACGACACTCCTGATATGTGAGGTGGCATGGATAGGGTCCCAATCAAACAAAGTTGTTGATTAGCCATTGAACCTTTCAGGTCATGTGATCAGTCACATTCCTGGAAGGAATTTCAAGATGTGGTAATGTATACGATGGATGAGTGTACATATATATATATATATATATATATATATAAGTGTTTGTGTGTGTGAAGCTGCATGAGTATATAAGAGAGCTGTTGGTGTATGTAAGAAAGCTGTGTACAAGTATGTAGCAAAACAGTGCGTGTATGTAACAGAGGTGTGAGTGCATACTTCAAAGCTGTAGAAAAGCTATATGTGTTAGAACTGTGTTTGTGTATGGAGGAGAGTTGTGTGTGTATTTCGGAAAATTGCGTGTGTGATAGTAGTAGAGTTGTGTGTATGCAGGAGAGATGTGTGTATGTAGGAAAGAGGGTGGAAACTTATCAATGCTATAGGACCTATGCAAGAACCTAACATGATCAAATTTGACTCATGACAATACAGCTTTAAAAAATGCATTGGCAGCAATTGTACCGATCATCTACTTTCAATTAATTATCATTAAATTGGTGAAAGTACACCTATTAAAAAAAAAATAACAGCCTCCTCCATATCCCCTCTAGCTGTCCTGTCCATCACCAAGATAGGTGCGTTTTCTGCCATTTTAGGTAGAAGTAATGTTCAACCAATTTGCTTCTAATTTAGACAAAGTAGTAGGAAAGTTTATCAAACAAACTCTACATATGAGCTCTATCTATTTTACAATACGTGTAATATGTATTCACAAAATGTCCATTTTCTATATGTGTGAACTTCACATCTTTTTTTTTTTTAGTAAGTTTTAGTGCATGATGAGGTGGTGTTTACCTATAGGATCCACCATCTCTTGGACTGGGCACCATTGATGGTATTTATTGGGCCCCACGTTCTTAAGTAAATCTCAATATTGCTTCAAAAAGGTAGCTATGCATATACAGTTTACAGACAGAATGTTAACATATTAAGCAAGAGTGTGACAACTTATCAGTGCTAAATGTGCCATAAAAAAACCCAGCATGTAAAATTCTTAGCTTTGACAAGTGACAACATATCTGGCAAAATGCATTGTAAACCAAATGTAATTTTTAGCTGCAGTAAATTTTAGACAATCAAAATGATGTTAAAATGTGTGTGTTTCTTACAGTCTAGAGGCTGCTTATTCTGATGGAGGAAAACACTGACAGCATCCTTCATGATCACTGAAAGAACTGTTCTCCTTTCTCCTGCCCCACACTGATCTATCTGATCGGTGC